>NW_027137955.1:0-151683 GCF_003813185.1 Lentinus tigrinus ALCF2SS1-7
CCCCCTCAGCGCTTACCTAGTCCCCATCTCGACCTCCTGGTCATTGGGACTAGGTGTGTATCTACCCCCTGTACTCTTCCCCCTCTCCGTGCTAATGTATAACCTGGTCATTGGGACTAGTCTGTCGCAGTGCGCTTGAAGACTAGCTATCGTCGACTTTGTGCCTTCGTGCCGGTCGTCGCTTTGTCCTCCATCGAGTTCATCATCTCTTCTATCCATCTCATTGCTCTTTCGGCTCCTCGCCGCTCGCCCCTCAGGTCGTCGCCGATCGACGCCTGGTGTCTACGCGTCTAGTCGCCGCGACACATACCCTCCCAACATTTCGCCCCACCAGACTTGGACCCCGACCACTCACCAATTCAATGGTGGCGAGCTCAACGTGAACGCGAGTCTCATGAGTTTCATGGGCCCGACAAACACATACTGCACCACGGCCAACGGGACAAACGTACCTCCCTGGTATGACACCTACTTCAGTGCGGGAGGCTCTTCGGGCCCGACATTCTAATGCGGAAAGAGCCCTCATCCCGAAAGCTGGGCGCACGGTGAGAAGGTGAGTTATCAATTGCATATGGAGACGATCAAGTCATGCTTACCTTCTCACAAACATGCAGATGTGTAGGATACCCTCATTGCACAGTCGAATTTTCTTGGCTTGCTCTTGTCTCTTTGTGTTACATGCTCTGCTTGCTATACGTCATAAGTAACTCTAAGTCTCGCTCGCTCTGAATCGTCACGTGCCTGTTTGATTGCTGCAGTTTTTGTGTATCGTGTCCTAGCTTATCGCATATTCGTTCCCGGACATCGAGGAGTCGTACTAGCACGCAGCAAGCGCAGGACCCGGGTCACTACGGCGGGAACCCGAAGGAAGTCGATACCGCTTCCACTCGGCATCTGCGCACCACGCATTATGTCGTGGAGGTAAGTCACGAATAGTCCGGGACGATCCGTGAACTAGCAGTAGGATTGCAGGCTATGTACGTGAACATCAGTCAACGCGAGATAGCGACAACTCACCTTACCTCGAAGCAAATGGACTCGGGACATAGATATGTAGTACCAGGTCGGCTTTGCGGGCAATGAGAAGAGCGGAGACTCGACCGCAGTATGGTGTGATTGGCAATCGGAGATACAAAATGAAGCATCATGCTGGACCCAACTCAAACTCCGCTTTCGGCAACCTGCGTGCACCGACCTCCACGTCCGCTCGGCGTCATCAACACCCTCCACGTTAAAGCACGAACTACCACGAACCCCACAGCCATGAACTTCGAGGACGTTGAGGAGCGCGACGGTGAGCATAGGAGGATTGGGAGTTGCACTGGAAATTGCTGATCGCGGTCGTAGGCGTCCGTTTGTCTTGGAACGTCTGGCCGTCATCGAGGATAGAGGCTACGCGAACCGTGGTACCTATCTCCGCCCTCTATACCCCTCTCAACCAACGCGACGACCTCCCGGAGATTCTCTATGAGCCAGTGACATGTAAACCCCCATGCCGTGCCGTTTTGAATCCTTACTGGTATGTGTGCTGGTTGTTTCTGCCGGGGTACCTCTGGTTTATGCGTTCGCAGCCAAATCGACATCCGCGGCAAGCTGTGGATCTGTCCTTTCTGCTTGCAACGCAATGCGTTCCCCCCTCACTACAAAGACATATCCAACACCAACCTACCTTCCGAACTGCTCCCCAAGTTCACCACTATCGAATATACGCTCTCGCGCGGTGCCGCTGTCCCGCCCATCTTCTTGTTCGTGGTGGACACCTGTCTGGAGGAGGAGGACCTCAAGGCTCTTCGTGATGCGCTAGTTGTCAGCTTGAGCTTGATTCCGCCATACGCTCTGGTCGGCTTGATCACATTTGGTACCATGGTATGTCCGTCCTCTGTTGCACTCCATGTGGCAACCCGCATATACGCTATCATCAGACGCAAGTTCATGAGTTGGGTTACGCCGAATGCAGCAAGTCATACGTATTCCGCGGTGGGAAGGAGTACTCGCCTAAGCAGATCCAGGACATGCTCGGTCTCAGCTCGCAAAACCGTGCTGCTCCTCGCCCCGGTCAACCTATGCCTCAGGTTTTCGGCGCTGCACGGTTCTTAATGCCTGCGCAGCAGTGCGAGTTCCAACTCACGGGTATCTTGGAGGCTCTGGCGCGTGATCCTTGGCCAGTGGCGAACGACAAGCGTCCTCTGCGGTGTGTTGGTGTAGCCGTCAGTGTCGCAGTGGGTCTGCTTGAGGTACGTAGTATCCTCCTGCCTATCTTTCGCCTATTCATCATCCTGTAGACTACTTTCCCGAACACTGGTGCGCGTATCATGGTGTTCTCGGGCGGTCCGGCGACTGAGGGTCCCGGTATGGTTGTGAGCAATGAGCTCAAGGAGCCCATTCGATCGCATCACGATATCGACCGCGACAGCGCGAAGCACTTCAAGCGCGCGTCGAAGGTACGCGGATCTGCTATGGCTTTGCGACATGGTTTTTGAAGTCCTTCCTAGTTCTACGAGGGCCTCGCAAAGAGGGCATCTAACAACGGTCACGTCATTGATCTCTTCGCCGGTTGCTTGGACCAAGTTGGACTGCTTGAGATGAAGTCTATGCCGAACTCCACCAATGGAGTCATCGTACTGTCCGACTCGTTCGCGACGTCCATCTTCAAGCAGAGCTTCCTTCGCATGTTCAATAAGGACCAGGCTGGATTCCTGGAGATGGGCTTCAACGCCACCTTCGACGTACAGGTACGCCATGAAATACGATCGAATCCGAGGGAGGGATCGTACTCACAATGTCACCAGACTACCAAGGAGCTCAAGGTTTCCGGGATGATCGGTCACGGTATCTCGGCGGCTAAGAAGTCCCCCTGCGTGGGCGAGACCGAAATCGGTATCGGTCAGACCTCCGCGTGGAAGATTAACTCTGTCGCTCCTCGAACCGCTGCAGCCGTTTACTTCGAGGTTGTCACCCCTGCAGGGCAACCCCTCCAACCCGGTTCTCGTGGTCTCATCCAGTTTGTCACCCACTACCAGCACTCGAGCGGCAAGAACAAGCTGCGTGTCACAACGATTGCTCGGAACTTCGCAGAGGCGGGCTCACCGAGTATCGCGGCATCATTTGACCAAGAAGCCGCTGCGGTCCTCATGGCTCGTATCGCGGTATTCAAGGCGGAGATTGACGACTCACCAGACGTACTTCGGTGGCTCGATCGTATGTTGATCCGGCTGTGCCAGAAGTTCGCGGACTACAGGAAGGAGGACCCGACGAGTTTCCGCCTGACCGACAACTTCAGTATTTACCCCCAGTTCATGTTCCACCTACGGAGAAGTCAGTTCTTGCAGGTGTTCAACAACAGTCCCGATGAGACTGCGTTTTACCGGTACGGCTCCCGGCGCCTGTCCTTCCATCCCGGTGCTGACCCCCTACTGCTCGCAGCCATGTGCTCAACGAGGAGGACGTCAACAACTCGCTGATTATGATCCAGCCCACGCTCATGTCGTACACGTTCGACGTACCACCACAGCCTGTGCTGCTCGACAGCATCTCCATCAAGCCCGACGTCATTCTCCTCCTCGACACCTTCTTCCACATCCTCATTTTCCACGGAGAGACGATCGCTCAGTGGCGGAAGGCGGGATACCAGGACCAGGAGGGCTACGAGAACTTCAAGGAGCTGCTCGAGGCGCCCGTCGCAGACGCGCAGGATCTCCTCGTCGACCGCTTCCCAATCCCGCGATACATCGTGTGCGACCAGGGCGGCAGTCAGGCGCGGTTCTTGCTCTCGAAGCTGAACCCCTCGACGACGCATATGTCGGCGAGCATGTACGGCTCGGCCGCGGGTGCGGGCGCTGGTCAGGCGATCTTCACGGACGATGTCAGCTTGCAGGTCTTCATGGAGCATCTCAAGCGCTTGGTACGTTGCCATTCTTCGCCATGCGTGAGATGATGTGCTCACTTTGGGATGTTTAGGCTGTGGGCGCTCAGACCAACTAAAAGCCGCGGTGTACGGAGTGGACCTTGGATGGTGTATATTTATGATATTTCCTGCAGGCTTGCGTGTGCCGTCCTTTCAACGTAGAGCTATTTGTGATGATGGCGATTCTATGTCACGTTCTCTCTCTCCTTGTGTCACGAGCGTTCAGATGATCAGGGCGGTGCGGAGCCAACTTCAATGGGGATGTGGGTGAGTTTTCGAACAACGCCTCCGGTTGTTGATACAACAGCTCACTTCTGTACGACACTATGTGCCCCACAAAGGCTTTCTTGGGTTGACGCAGCCATGGTCTTCCACAGAATACGTCTCCAAGGAGATCGGTACGGGGCGAACTCACATAGGCTCCCTCCCGGTTCCCACAAGCAATTCTCCTCACAATTTAATCGACGAGACGCGCGCCCTTTGCGCGGTATCCGATGAAGTCCCATAACAACGAAGTGCTGCAACTGAGTTAGACACTGCGCGCACCCAGAACCAACAAGTATCAAATATCAAATGGTCTCGTGCCTGACATGATATGGCAAGAGAATGACGGACACAGCGAGCTGAGTGCTCCTTCCCCACTATGATGAAGCCAACGTGTGCAGGCGCGCAATGCTCTCAGTGTGAGCATCCCACTACTTGCTCGGAGCTGTGGCCGAACGCCTGACTGGACTGCGAGTCCTGCATCGGCATGAGCACTCATGCACTCGGTGCCTTGAAAAGAAGCTTGCATGCACAGCGCGCCTTCGCGCGAAGGCCAGCAAGGCCCGGGCTCCCGGCAAAGCTGCGGCCGGAGGAGGAGAAGCCGTTCGGCCCCTCGGCGGAGTGCCACAATGTGCGGATTGTGTGCGCGGTCATGCGCAACCGTGTGAGGTTGATTTTGGGCCTGTGGTGCAGGACAAGTGGCTCGCAACGGTGGATAAGGCTCTTCCAACACACTGTCATCAATGTGGGGGCCGGATCCCCTGCAGTGGTGTATCCACCTACGGTCCTGTAGTCCGGCATGCCGCTGTACTAAGCTACTAAGCTACGACCACGCGCGGACTTTTCTGGATTTCGTGAGTTTCTGAAGCCGAATAAAATGTCTCCTTCAGAGACTTGGTTCTCTCCCTCTCTCTCTCTCTCCATATGGTGGTTCCCCTGCCTCCGAGTCCGTCCCCCGCAGCGCTCGCCGCTTGCTTCCAAGAGTATGCTGTATTTTCGCAGCTTCTTGAATAACGACGTGCATCCCCAGATAACCAAAGGCTCAGCTCTGAATGGCGATTCTGTCGCCCTTCGGACTTGCTCACTGGCAGGATGACTCACCTCCCACGGTCCGTGTTTCGAACACTCAAGGCAGGGCTTTGCCTCCCGCGTCACGCACACTGGCATGTCAAGAGCGCCAGTCTCTGGGGATGCCCGCCGTTTGATTCACTGACTCCGAGCCTACCATTCAACAGGCCTGGTGGCACGCATGTACGCGTGCTAAAACCTAATGACTAACGACTCGGAATCCCGATAGAAACAGACATGAAGAGGAGAAAAGCGGGGGGTTCCTGCCAGTGGGCACTGGAGGCTTGCCAATATCCGGTGCTCATCAAGGAAGCTGGAGACCCACTGGCAGCACTCAGCACTCAGTACTCGGTCCCCGCGGCCGTGCACCAAAGACAGGTCCCGTCCCGTTGCAAGAGAATAAATAACCCAAATCATGCAACGAGCTGGCAGGGCTCTATTCGGAGGCGGACGGCATCATGATCTCTATCGCCGTGTACCGGACCCCCAGGACGATTCGGATAACCACCCCCACGGACTTGAACTTGAACAGTGGCCCGACACCATCGAACGTGGTCGAAGGACTAGGATTCCGCCTCTCTCCTCATACGGCGCCATCGCTGCCATCCTCAGGCACGGACACGGACGCGTACACTAGTACACCGGTTCATGAACGCGCCACGAATTCACACAGGACAGGACAGGACACGAGCGTCAGGCATCGGGCGTCGAGCACAAAGCCCAAAACGAACCCCATCGTAAATCTGCAATCCAAGCTCCCAAGCCCTCAAGCCCTCAAGGGGCCAAGGCGCACGTTTGTGCCCATCGCATTACAAATTATGTAACCCCGCCCGCCCGAGAAAACGGAGAAACCCCCCATCCGGCAGCGACGATGCCTACTGGCTTAACTTACTCTACATAGTGCGCGCCAAGTACCTACGTACGACCCGCGGCACTGTGCACAGCAAGTTGGCGCGTTTTCCCCGAGGTTCTGGCGCAGAATCACCTGCGTGAGCGTCCGCGTCCGTCCGCCGTCGCCGCCACCCCGTCTCCTCTCCGCGAAGCTGTTATATGTAATGCTAATAGGCTCCGTAATCGGATGGTGGACACTGGACTCGATCTGGGTCCTGGCTGCTCCGCCGGTAACGATAGGTAACGGCTTCCCTCACCTGCAAGCTGCTGCCTTTGCGCTAACCGCAGCGATGCGCATGACCATTGGTTGGTCCTGGCCACTGGCTAGACGATGTAGGCAGATAGCCGCGATGCGAGGTGTGGAGCCCGCTTGCGGCTGGCCAGAACGCAAGTGGGGGGCTATGAAGGGCGCGAGCGGGCGGGAGGGACGAGATTGTGGATAGTGGGTGATATGTGGGCAGGAAGAAGAGGAAGAGGGTTGCGGGGGAGGGCGATTATCCTGGGGAGACGTAAAATGAGACTAGTGAGAACTCTTAAGAGGCTTCTTCGACTGGTGATGGAGGCGCGTGGGGTTTCTGGGGCTATGATCTCTCGTCTATCGCTGTCGGGGGCATGTGTTCGTGTCCGTTGATCTACAAATTTTGGGTAGCACAACGTGGGCAGAGTGAACTGAAGGTGATGTTTCAGAGGTGGCTAGATCTTGGATGTACATGGGTGTTGCGAGCGAACGGGAGTGATACGCAGCGGTGGAATAGGCTTGGAGCAAGCGGGAGTCGAACGGGGGCGCGGGGTGGGATCTGCAGAGGTAATCGCTGGAACGAGCAAGGAAGACGTAAAGGCTAAGAGGGAGCATCGATGGAGACAGGCGGTAAGCGCGGCGGTGAGTACTGCGATGGTCTAGATTAGGCGACTTCCCATTCTGGGTCCATGACGCGCCACACGTGACATCACCGACCTTCATTGGGCAGACGGGCACAGAGATCCAGAGCAGATACCTGTCCTCTGGCGCAATACTTAAACACTCTCCCCTCCCCTGACCTTTCCACATTCCACATTCCCCTTCCGCACCCCGCGTAGCCTGTCTCACTCCCTAACGCATTCCAAACACACACACAACTGAACGAACGCTAATCGCGTCACGATGGACAGCTTCGCAGAGCCGCGGAAAACGCTCGATGACTCGGAGTCCTTCTCGCTCGAGGACGTCCGTGCGCAGGTGTCAAAACTCGAGGCCGACCTGCGCGACAAGAACGTGCCGCTATCGGGGCGCATCATCCACGTATGCCACTACCTCCCCATCACCTGCGCCTTCGCCCGCCGCCCACGCCCGTCGGACATCCCCAGCCCGCCCGCAACGCCGCCTGCGAAGGCCTCCGACATCCCCCCGTCGCCCACCGCCGAGCAGTCGCCCTCACCGTCCGGTGAGGATGCGCTGCACGCGCCCCGCGGCACGGTGCCGCCGCCGCAGCCGTCGCAGTGGCAGCTGCACGTCCGCTACGGGCACTCGGCGATGGTGAGCGGGATCGACTCGCTCGCGGCGACGCACGAGCAGATCTTCGTGGGCTGGACGGGGGACATCGAGTCTGGTTCGGGGAGCGGGACGCAGCTCGCCGGGGGCCAGGACGCGTCTGGGTCTGCATCGGGGTCGGACGCGGCGCCTGGCAAGGTGTCGTCGGGGTCGCTTGGGGAGGAAGAGAAGAAGGAGCTGGAGGGGCTCCTTGCGGAGTACCACACGCGGGACGAGATCAAGGACGGGAAGCCGATCCACTATGTGCCGGTCTGGCTGGACGATAAGGAGGCGCACGGGCACTACGACGGGTACTGCAAGCAAAGTGAGTGTGCATGCTCTCTGTGTGTCGATGCGACGGTCGTTGTGTTGCCCGATTCGTTCGTTGTGTGTGGAGAACGAGGAGTGCGTTCCGTATCGGTACCGTCTTGGGGTTCTTGTGAGATCGCTCTATTGCGCTGTATTCTCGGGCCGGGTGCGGAGGCATCCCGGGCGCAGAGAGATGTGCAAGATTCGATGAATTGGTCGACGGCGATCTCGCTATCGCCAGGTTCGCGGGCGTTGTGGAGTTGCCTATGCGAGCGTGCGCTGCCCGCGGACTGGGAACCTTTTTTCTTGTTACGTATTCGCGCGGGCCGCCGTAGCCTGCTCGTCCACCGCTGACGTCGTTCTCTGCAGCACTCTGGCCGCTCTTCCACTATCTCCTCTGGCAGGACGTTGCGACCGAGTATGCGTCCGCCGACGCACACTGGGCGCCGTACGCCGCCGTAAACGCCGCGTTTGCCCGGCGCGTGGCGGAGGTGTACCGGCCCGGTGACCTGATCTGGATCCACGACTACCACCTTCTCCTCGTCCCGTCGCTCATCCGCCAGTCCCTTCCCGAGGCCGCCGTCGGCCTCTTCGTCCACACGCCCTTCCCCAGTTCCGAGGTCTTCAGATGTCTCCCCCGCCGCAAGGAGATCCTCGACGGCATGCTCGGCGCAAACCTCGTCTGCTTCCAGACTTACTCCTACTCCCGCCACTTCACCTCCTCTTGCGTTCGTGTTTGCGGATACGAAGTCACCGCTCGCGGGGGCATCGACGTGCAGGGACATGTCGCTGCCATCGGCTACTGCCCAGTCGGTGTCGATGCGGACCGCGTCGCGAAGGATACGTGAGTTGCATCCTCTCTGCACATGCCACTCCCGGTCATCTGACTGATTATCTCCCGTCACAGGTTGAGACCAGGCATCCGGCCCAAGCTGGAGGCCCTCCGCACCCTCTACGAAGGCAAGAAGATCATCGTTGGCCGCGATAAGCTCGACGTCGTCAAGGGAGTCGTTCAGAAGGTGATTCGCACGATTTCACACTTGCCCGGTTCCCCGGACTGACACGGGATCATCACAGCTCCGTGCCTTTGAGAAGCTGCTGCAGGATTACCCACAGTGGATCGGCAATGTCGTGCTCATCCAAGTCACGTCCCCAGCTCTGTCCGATTCCCCCAAGCTCGAGCGTCAGGTTTCAGAAATTGTCGCCCACATCAACGGAGAGTATGGCTCGCTCGACTTCATTCCCGTGCACCACTAGTGAGTCTTGCAACATCACAAACTGCTCTTGCAAAACGCTGACCCTGCCGCAGCCACCAGACGATCAAGAAGGACGAGTTCTACGCGCTGCTCTCCGTAGCTGACCTCGGCGTCATCACGCCCCTGCGTGACGGTATGAACACCACCTCAATGGAGTTCGTCATCGCCCAAGAACGCACAAAGAAGAGCCCACTCATCCTCTCTGAATTCATGGGTATCTCGAGCAACATGAGCGACGCGCTCCAGATCAACCCATGGAACCTAAGCGTGCGTCCTTATCTTCCATACATGTGTTATTTGCTGTGCCTGAGACGCCCTGCCTACCTATATAGGAGGTCGCCGCTGCCATGCATAGGGGTCTCACCATGTCCGACGAAGAGAAGCTCCGTCGACACCAGCAGCTCTACAAGACAGTCACCACGCACACCTCACATACCTGGGCAGCTATCCTGGCGAAGAAGCTGCTTGAGCGTCTCGGTAGCTCCAACATGGCCCGTCAAACCCCGTTCATCCCCAAGGGCGAGCTTGAGCGCCACTACATCAAGGCCAAGAAGCGCCTGTTCCTATTTGACTACGATGTGGGTTATCCTCTCTCGTTATCTATTCGCCTTTTCATTGACTATATGCGCGACATTCGATAGGGAACACTTGCCCCGATCGTCAAGGTGCCTAGCGCAGCGATCCCCTCGAAAGATACCCTCAAGGCCCTCGAGATCCTCACCGCCGATCCGAAGAACGTAGTCTACATCATATCTGGGCGGGATGGCGCGTTCCTTGAGCAGCACCTGGGCCACATCAAGAACCTTGGCATGTCTGCCGAGCACGGTGGCTTCATCCGCGCGCCGGGCGAGACAACGTGGCGCAACTTCACGGAGCCCCTAGACATGAGCTGGATGCAGGAAGTGCTCGAGATCTTCAAGTACTACACGGAGCGCACGACGGGCAGCCACATCGAGGTCAAGAAGAGCTCAATTACGTGGCACTACCGGTCCGCTGATCCGGAATGGGGGTAAGTGGAGGGTTACTGCGGACAGATTTGGACGGAGGTGCTGATTATATGCGTGTGCGCTAGTCTGTTCCAGTGCCATCAGTGCCAGGATCTGCTCGAGAACAACCTCGCGCGCAAGCGTCCCATTGAAGGTCCGTTTCCTTGGCCATGCTATTGATCTGATGCTCACGACCGTCGCAGTCCTCGTTGGCAAGAAGAACCTCGAGGTCCGCCCGATCGCAGTGAACAAGGGCGAGATCGTGAAGCGGATCCTCTACTTCAACCCCGACGCCGAGTTCGTCTTCTGCGCAGGCGACGACAAGACGGACGAGGACATGTTCCGCGCGCTGCTCCTCTTCCCGCAAGGCTCCGCGGACCAGGGCCCGAAGCACGTCACGCTCGAGCCCCCGCTCTCCGTCACGCTGCTTGCGGGCAGCAAGGAGGAGGCGGAGAAGTTCGAGCCGGTCGAGCTTGCGATCGAGCGCGATGCGATCTTCACGACGGCCGTGGGCCACTCGAGCAAGCGCACGCTTGCGGTGTGGCACGTCACGACGCCGGAGGAGGTCGTCGAGCATATGCTGCACCTCGTGCGGGATGCGCTCGAGGAGGAGAAGGCGGAGGTGCAGGGGGACCTGGCGCCGCCTGCGAGCAACCTCTGATCGTGGCGTGTGCTTGGGGACGATGGTGAAGATGAAGACGATCATGAACTCGAAGCAAAGAAGAAGAGAAGTCGCGCATCTATCCTAACGCATTGTATCCATACCTCTAGGCTCTCACTCGGCGATCCCACCCCTTCTTGAGTCCTGCTCTCTCTCTCTGTCTCTCTCCTTTCTTTGGCCATTCCATGGACGTGGGGAGGTTCTTCCTGTTGTCATCTGCTGTTGTACCATATGCATCACCATTATCGCGACGCCTAGACGTACATACACACATCATCGACGGGCACGCATACGAACGCGTGCACACATACTGTATACGGACGGCCGGCCTACGTACGTACTGTACATCTCGTATTTCGCACACCATTGATCACCGCGACTGTTTTCTGAGTAGCCCGTTCGTTCGTTAGGCCTCCCATGCATACACACACCTTGTATCACGACGCGTATATCTATTCATACAAGTCTTGCAATAGAGGGTTTTTCTTGCAGTCATTGGCAGTATGGACAGGGTGCCTGACAAGCTTCGAGAGGTGTGAGATCATGCATTATGTATTGGCCTGAGTACACGTATATGAAGTGAGGAACGTTGATGAACAGAAGAGTCCAGATGGCTATGGTACACGTATACGTCGATACAGAGGGTGTGCGAGAAGGGATTGTGGTGGAATGGTGTTGAGATACAAGTGCAGACAGAATCCGTGGAGAGTCCGTAATGCGATGTCTATGCGGGGCTTCGTGGTGAGAAAGAAATAAAAGAGAATAGGAACACAGGACTCCGAGTCAACCACCAGGGTCATCATCTCATGCTCACGCTCACGCCCACGACACGATCACACCTGCTGCAGCTGTCGCGCAGCAGAGTCCGACTCCTCCGAGACCATGGAGAGCGCAGGGGAGAGCATGATGACGGACGTGAACATCGCAGAGGACTGCGTGACGGACGTCGGCGCGGAGCTGGAGGACGTCGCGGTCTTGGAGCTCTGTGCGGACCGCGCGGGCGTCGGGCGGTAGATGCTCCCTGGCAGGCGGAAGTGCCGGCGGGGAGGGGTCTTGGGTTGGCCTGCAGATGTCATAAGGATGAAGATGAAGACCGATCAGCATCAAAACGTTACGTTAGGCTCACAGCAGCAAACGGAAAGGCGGGAGGAGGAGGGAGGAGGGAAGGAGGGAGAACGCACCATCAGGGATGAGCTCCAGCGGCTTCTCGGGGGACACGCTGCGATGCCGCACTCTCCGCGCGCGCGTCCGCCGGACGAGCACACAGTAGAGCATGAGCACGAGGAGAGCGAGTATCACCACCCCCGCGACGGCGATGCCAGCGACCGCGCCCGTGGACAGTCCCGTCTTCGCGCGCGGCAGCGCCGACGCCGACGCCGACGCGCTCGAGGCCGCTTCCGACGGCGTTGCGCCCGACGAGGAACTTGGGTCGTCCCCATGCTCCCCGGGGGTGCCGTCGGAAGTGTAGTCGATGTAGTCGAGGTTGAACGTCCCGCTGTTCAGCGTGACCTCGAGCGCGTGCGCGCCGGGGTCGAGCAGCCGCGAGAAGAACGGCCAGTCGGGTTTGGGCGAGGCGGGCGGCTCGGAGAGGCTTGCTGTGGAGGGCGCGCCGCCGTCGATGGTGAACGAGGCGGCGTAGGGGTCGCCGTCGAGGATGCCGTACACGGCTACGAAGGTGCCTGTGGGAGCGTGCAGCAGCGTGAGCGCAACGAGCATTCGAGGAAGATGAAGAGGAAGAGGAAGAGGACAAAGAAAAGTATGCGTGTGCGCCGGGACGGTGGGCGTGAGCAGTGAGAGCAGAAGGACCTCCCGTGACGTACCGGTGAACGAGAACTTGATAGTGGAGCCTGACTGCGTCGACGTGTGAACGGTGGCCTGATCGCTGCTCGAGGTGTTCGCGGTGCCTGCGGTCCATTGCCCGCTGTATTCGATCTCCGGAGAGGCGTCATCGATGCGGCGCAGCGTGTTTCCGGTTCCTCCACCGTCCCGCCGGCGAGGTGTCGTGGGCATGGAGAGCAATGAAACTTGTCAACGTGTCGCTGTCATGGGCAAAAAGGCAAAAGTCAGACCGGCGCAGTCCTCGAGCCACGCGATATCGAGTTCCAACTCGACTTCGCAGGCGTGTCGCGCCGACGCTCACCTAGAGATAATTTGGGGTGGTAGATAAGAAAGTTAGAGAGGAAGGTGCAAGTTCTGGTTTTGAGGGATGGCAGCGTTAGTGTTAGGAGTATAAGAGTATGAGGTAGGAGGGGCGGAGGGCGCGCTGGGCGCAGGATGGACACCCGACGAGGGGTATATCCCGGATACGAGACGGTGGGCGTGTGCGAATATGAATTGCGTTCGTATGTCATGCTCACCGCCCCCAACAGAGGTGGTGGTCACCCGCCGGTGGGTGGTCCGTGCCACAGTGCAGCAACGGGCGTGGCGTCCGGGGTCATCAGCGGCTCGGACGAGACGAAATCATTGTGGGCTTCGTGATCATTGAAATGGCAAGACAAACAGACGCTGTTGGGATGATGATTACCAGAGATCGTCGCGCTCAGATACTGACTGAAGACGCTCACCAGGTCGGAGTCTACTAGTAGGACGTCACTATGGACAACGAATGGCCTTGTTGTCTTTGTGCGGGGGGTGACGTCGGACGTTCGACGGCTCCTCGCTTGCGGGAGGGGCTCGATCTGCGGTTCGATGTTATTCCAAGGTGGACGTCCGATTTTATCGTTGAAACTCAGGTCTCAAGTGCTGAAACGGCGTCTTGTGGGCCGAGCGCATGATGAGAAGGCAGATCGCGTCAAGGGCACTGCCCTCATCAGAGATCGGGACACCCGCCATGGTCCCTCGTGCTGCGTGCATAAGTAGTGCCCGCCTCTCCCGGCGTTCAGCCACGCCGCCGGAACGGGACATCGACAGATGATGTGATGATGAGATGTCAGTGTCAGTGTTAAGCTTCTTGTAGGTCCATGCCGGTGGTGGCGGACCAGTGCGGACGACACGACGTTTCGAAGGAGATCCTAATACGCGTTTAGGTGTGGTGGTGGCGGGACCTGGACGGGCCGCAGCGAGAAGGCATAGGCCAACTGAGCCTAGCGGACACCCGAGCATACATCACCATGAGGTGTGCGGACGGCGGTGGTTGAGGACCGAGTGCCGACTGTCTTGTTATCCGCGCCTGCGTCCATTTGATGTCATGGAGTACAAATGGCGAGTATCCCGCGACGTTGTATTTGCATACCCCGAGACGCGGCGCGGCGCTATAGCGGTCCGTCGTCGTGGAAACATTGTAATGTCGGGATGTCGAGTCTTGGAAACAACGGCGGACGTATTGCAGTGCATTTGAGGACATACGGAGCATTAAAGGCAGAGTCTGACAACCGGGATTACGTTGTGCGCAACGCACCTGAACCCGGCACAGCATGCAGACTTCCGTAATTGAGCAGGGGGAGAGGGGGGCTATCCATCACCGGTGTTGGGAGAAGCCTCTTTAGGTGTGGCTATTTGACGGCGAGCGCGGATGGAATTGCGGCGACGTTATGAAAGCGTGTCCGGTACACAGCTCCGTCTTCCCTCTATCTGAGAACCTAGTAGCAGAAATGTAGAGTACTCTGGCCTGCGATCACAACCACGTGCCAATGGCGCGGCTCAGCGGCGTACTGGCACGATGAGAAACAACTGCTCACCGAGGCGTTACGAGCTCTATAAAGGTGAGCGTGCGGTTTGTCCGGAGCGTGTAGAACATGTCCAGCGCTTGTACCATCTCTGCGAATCATGTCGCGGGTGTTTCTAGGCACCAGTCATGTTCCACCCTCGTTGCCGCAGGCCAGCACTTCCTTCCCTTCATCGTGTCCGCAGGGTGGCCAGGGCAGGACCTCTGCCGTGACGGATAAACACCGCGGCGGTGACCGAGGCCGAGAGGAGCAGCAAGCCCGCGCACGCGGACAGGACCACGCGCCGTGCGGATGAGACCCCCGTCAGCAGGGCGACGAAGACGAATATATTCAGAGGAACCCGGAAGAGCGATGACAGCTGCCATGCCTTTGTAAGTCGCAGAATCCCGTTAGAAGGAGATGAAACGTACCGTAGCCCTGTGCTCATCCTCGATGAGTCGTCCGCGAAGCATGCCCTGCACGGGGTAGTACATCCCCACGCATGCTTCGAAGACGCAGAACGCCCAGAAGCGCGGGTGCTCGTGCTCGTTGGCGATGCTCAGCAGGAACGCTGCCGCGCTCGCGGCGCACACCACGGAGCTGAGCTTCGCATGAAGCGTGATCGCGCGTTCGTATGACGTGACAGCCGGAGATGGCGTGTCAGATGGTGCGGATCCGGAGGTGGATGAGTCGGACGTTGGTCCCGCGGCATACAGGGCAGATCCGTCGAGGCGGGAGAGAGAGACGATGGAGGTGTAGATCACGGAGCCGAGCGTCATGGAAACCATAAAGGAGGAGAAGATGTATCCGAGGGGAAGACCACCGGGTGTCTGCGGAGTGGCTTCCTGGAGGAAAGGGACCCAGAGGAAGACGAAGAGGTACATGGACCCCTCGAAGCAGGTCTGCGTGAAGCCTAATACGAGCAGTCGCTTGTCTGTAACGACAAAGGGTGAGTATCGCTTCGCATGCATCCGGGGGGACTCACCTGCTCTCACGATGCTCCAAGCTTCTGCGAGTCGCTTCCAATCAAGAAGTTCATTCGCTGACGAGCCTGCGGCCCCATAGTTCTCCGACCAGAGCAGGACGATGAGGATCCACCCAAGGAGCAACAAGAAGCCGCTTGCGATAAATGGAGACGCAAAGGAGTGGGTTTTCTCGACGAGCTTGTTGCTCACGATCCCCGCGATAGCTGCTGCGACACTGTTGATAAGCGTCGCGCGGCCGAGGATTCGCGAGAGGTCGCGAGAGGAAAGTGTAAGGTTGTTAGCAGAAGTGACAAGCCAGGACTCAAACGAAGAGAACAGGATGGCGGTGCCAAATCCACCGAGAAGACGACCGGAGAACAACAGTGCGAGGGACGGGAATTGGATGAAGACGCAGGCAAGTGTGTAGATCAAGCAGAAGACCGTGCACATCCGTTTGCGTCCGCTGGTCAGACAGCTGTCAGTTTGCAACGTAGACTGATCGCCGATGTGCACGCACTATTGGTCGGCCCAAACTCCTACGAGAGGGGCGGCGACGCCTGCGGTTAGAAAGCCGAGGACAAAGAGGAAGGCGACCAAGCGTTCCGGAAGGCCGTACTGTTCTCTGTAGAGAGAGTATATGTACGGTCCCTGCAGCCAGTCCGCGCCTGTCAACAGCCAGTAAGTGGATCTTCCCATTTGTATAAACAACCGTCCTGATCGCGATGCTACTCACCCATGACAATAGCGTAAACAAGAAGATAACGTCCTGCCAAACGAGACACAATGGGTTGGGGTGCGTGATTCTCTGCAGTTTGCTCTGCAACGCTAGCCTTGCGCAGGACATACTTCTCGAAGACGAGGGAGGCCAGACATGCGGCTATGAGACCGAGAAGCTGCCACTGATAGAACATGGTCATGTCGGGAGGAAGTTGGAGTTGCTCGAATTAACACGAGGCTGGACCTAGCGAGTTTACCAGTTGCCAGTTAAGTCAACGGAGTCTCAATGCCGTCCGCAGCGGCGTCGTCGCCGTCCACAACGTTGTCGACGCGCCACAGTGCAATGTACGGCTTGCGCAAAGCGACGTCGAGATGACGATTGGAGCCTGCAACACTTCGTGCAACACGCCCGTGTATAGTCACTATTATTACCTACCGCCTTATGGCAAAGGTTATCTGATCAACTTGCATTACTTGTTACTGGTATTCACAGGTACCTATTATCTCAACAGCTCTGAAGCTATTCCGCACCATCTTTAGGTGTCTGAGTTACTTAGGTCATCAAATTTAGCCAAATGTTAAACTTTGGTGTTCCGAAAATTCGAATATGAACCTGGTATAAGGCCACCGTATTCAAACCCCGCTCCCGCCAGCAAGCGCTTGCCGGCCCAAATTATTCGCGCCTAAAGGCTTCGACCCATTCCCCCACGTCGTCTCGCCCCTCTCCGCCCTTCTCTCTGCTGTGCTCTCGCGATGGACGTGGATACGAAGGTCAATGACGAGGTTGAAGATAGGAAGGATCGTGAGAAAGACCGGGACAGAGAGCGTGACGCGGATCGCGATAGAGACCGGGAGCGCGACAGAGACCGCGACAGGCGGGACCGCGACAAGGACCGGGACCGCGAGCGCGACAGAGACCGCGAAAGGCGTGAATCTGGTATGTCCTCATCTTGCGATCACTGGACTTCCGACCCCAGAGCGACGACGGGGATTGAGACACGTCTTCTGGTCGAGCCACCCACACGGCGGAGAGGCTAATCATCATCATATTCCAGGACGCCGGAGGAGCGACCACTGGGAGCCAGATGAGAGGCGGAATGGCGAGGTGAGTACCGCATGTATCGTCTTGAGTACCCTCCCGATGTCTAATCGTGCATATACACATCTCACATATAGCGCCGGCGTCGTTCTCGCAGCCGTACCCCCTCTCGCTCCAGGAGGCGTTCCAGTTCTCCTCGCCGCCGTTCTCGTCGCGACTCCCGTTCCAGGTCACCCAGGAGCCGGAGTCGTTCTCGTAGCCGGGACCGTCGCCCCGCAGAGCCATTCTCGCGCTCGTTAGGGGGCCCAATGAACGCGCCGCACGAAGAGGCGGTGGAATTCGCCAAGCAGAGCAAGCGGGAGAACCGTGTCTACGTTGGCAACCTCAGCTACGACGTCAAGTACCGGGACCTGATGGAATTCATGCGGGGAGGTGGGTTGGAGGATCTTAGCTCAGTTTTTCGCCTTCTTCACGGTCGTGGGGAGCTGGTTCATGGTCATGGTCGTGGTCGTGGTCACGAGGAGCTGGTCGCGGATATGGTTGTGCCGGATGCAGGCGATGTAGCGGCAGAGTGGGTAACGTCATGGACGAACTCGGAGGTAACGGCGTCGAATCTAGGCGTAATGGAGGTGGAGGCCATGGTGAGAGAAGTGCGCTTGAGGCGAGAGGTGTCGGTCAGAACCAACTGGAGGCCGGTGTGGTTATCGAGAGGCCAGTCACGCCAGCAGCGCAGTCCCCGACGTCTTCCGCGGAGTTTTCGGTTTTTGACGGAGTGACGAGTTGAAGGATGGTTATTGATGGGTTCTTTTTGGGTTTGGTTAGCTGGTGAGGTCTTATTCGCCGAAGTTCTCATAACCCCCACGGGTGTATCCAAGGGATGCGGGTGAGTACTACTTAGTTCATGCTTGGCCTTCGTTGACTGACCGAATGCTTCATAGGATTGTTGAATTCGGGAACCAAGAAGACGCACAACGTGCAATTCGTGAGCTGTCCGAGCAGCTCCTCCTTGGGCGCCCGGTGTTCATCCGGGAGGTACGTTCATCTCATCCATCACAACGACCCTGCGCTCAACGCTCAATCTGCATAGGACCGTGAAACTGAGTCGCGCTTTGGCGCGACACCCGTTCCAGGAAAAATCGGCATGGCTATGGCCGGCCAGGGATTGCACGCCGCTCCCCCACCGCGCCCGCCATCCCACAACTACTTCAACCACCAAAATCCAGGCAATCAGCTTTACGTTGGCAATGTGTGTAGCCTTGATTCGACTTGATGCCACTTGCTCACCTCTGTTACAGTTGCCGTACCAAGCTGGCTGGCAGGACCTCAAGGACCTCTTCCGCTCCGCGGGTAACATCATCCGCGCAGACATCAATATCGGCGCGGATGGCCGCCCAAAGGGCTCAGGTACGGTCATCTTCGAGACTGCGAAGGATGCCCAGCAAGCAATTAGTATGTCTTCACGCCCACCTCGCGCTTGACGATCCTTTGACTGACCATCATCCATCAGGCATGTATAGTGGCTTCGAATGGTACGGCCGTATCCTCGAAGTGCGCGAAGACCGCTACGCCGGGCTGACTGGGCCCGGGTCGTACCGCGGCGGCCTTCGGGGCGGTATGCGTGGTATGCGCGGGGGCGGATTCCGCGGAGGACTCCGCGGTAGTGGGTTCCGAGGCGGCGGGCTTGCAGGCGGTGGTGGCGCCGGGGCAGCAGGTGGGCGCGACTTCTCGAGCCAGGACCTGTACGCAGACTACTCGGGGCCCGACCAACAAGGCGGAATGCGTGGCATGGGCGGCGGCGGGTTTGGCGATGCGTCGTATGGGGGCGCCGGTGGCTATGCCGGATTTGAGCCCGAGCCGTCGCAGCAGATCATGGTCCGGAACGTAAGTCGCACGTTTCGTTCGTCTTGAGGAGATGAGGTGCTGACGAGCGCCATGCGTCGACAGTTGCCGTGGTCGACGGCGAACGAGGACCTGGTCGAGCTGTTCGAGACGACGGGCCAAGTCGAGCTTGCGGAGATTTTATACGAGGGTACGCGGTCGAAGGGCTGTGGTGTCGTCCAGTTCGCGCAGGTGCAGGAGGCGGAGACTGCCATCGGTACGTCACTCTTTGTTTCCACATCCGTCTATGTCTTCATTGAGTTCCCTCGATCAACAGCAAAGTTCCAGCAGTACATGTACGGTGGTCGGCCCCTCGGTACGTATGCGCTTCTTTCAATGGACGACGACCAGGCACTGAGAATGTTGCACGCAGACGTCCGGTTCAACGACCGCTGGCACACGTTCACCCCGAGCGCAGCCAAGGGTGGCCAGACGATGCCCATCGCAACTGATGGCACCATGTAAATATACGCATTGCGTGGCTTGCATTGTGTTTGTTCCCTGCCCCTCTCATGTGGTTCTGTTCTGCCTGCCCGAAGTACACTCCCCCACTCCCAGGCTCGTCGTTTAACATGTATGTATATGTATCTTGCCGCATCCATGTTCGTGTCCGTGTTTCTCTCCGAATCGACTGCATACTGTGTTTCTTCTTGTCGCAGTATTACCCATCTTCCGTTATCGTACATGCCTCAAAATGTGACTGTGTCGGTATGTACTCTGGGTATGGGTTAGTCTTCTCAATCTGCGATCGACCCCAGTCTGTGCCACGGGTTCCTCAAGCTTGAAGAAGAGGGTGAGTGACTGTGAGTTTAAAGTGCGATGCATCTGAACGTGGGAACGCCAACCTCAACAGGCGTCTCTCCGGCTACGTCGTCGCCCTCCTTCCCATAACCATGACCACATCGATCGTGAATAAGGTCAATCTCTCATCGACATCTCCTGCGACTATCACTCAGCTTGTTGTGCTTCCTCTATGCTGGATCCTATAGTTAATCGTCTCGTCTCTCGCTGGCCCGGCAAGCTTCACGTTGTGGTCGGAGCTCGTCCTGACATAGTTGCATGCCATCCCGTGAGAGCACTCGGAAGATTCAAGACGGCCAATACAGTATATGCAGCCAATGCATATCATCGCGGGAGCTGGAGAAAGTACCTTACTGCGAAGTTGGCTCAAGACCAATCTAGACCTCGAATATCGGTGAGTGGTACTTGCCTGTTCACTCTTTCCTTTCAGACACCTCTCCACCGGGGACATCATACGATGTTTGGCCAGAGTAACCTCCTCTCGCCCCCTTCTATCGAATTTGTTCCAAAAAATCCTTGATCGAGTCACTATCCGTGCAAGACTCGTTCAAAATGTCCGTGCTTTGGGCGCTAGCCGCGCTCCCGTGACCAGACACGCTCATCGTGACACGTCTGTGGCTGTAAGTCGAGAACGCTACGGTCGCTGAGAATTGTGGGCTGCGTATCGAGACTCTCCTTGCGAGTATGCAGATACATTGGCAGGTGTCATATAAATAAGGCAAACTCCGAGTCACTAGAGCGGTACCGAAAGCATATAACGACAGAACAGAGAGCAGGGTAGTAAGCGGTACATGAGAGAGCATCATGGGGAGAAGCTGGACAATTGAGACGCGAGTCCTGTAAACAGCCGAAAGCGAGAGGGGACACTGTAACGATGGCATAGGGGACACTGAGGCTTTCTCGGGAAAGGGGAACCAGATGCACAGAATTGTCTCGTGCGCG
Organism: Lentinus tigrinus ALCF2SS1-7; assembly: GCF_003813185.1. NCBI lineage: Eukaryota > Fungi > Basidiomycota > Agaricomycetes > Polyporales > Polyporaceae > Lentinus > Lentinus tigrinus. Next base: position 20,833 of record NW_027137955.1, read on the forward strand.
GCTGGAGGTCATGGATATCCGTGAAGGTATTCTGGATCATGGAGGGATCCTGAACATAGGAGACGCGTCAAAGCCTGCGTCCCCACTGGCAGCAGGAAAAGTTTCGTCGAGTTGAGCGAAGAACTCGTCCATGCCGAGGGCAATCCAAGCATCCTGCTGCGCGGCGCTGGGATTGCCCGTGCCATGCGTCCCGACGTCTGCATCGACGCTGGTTCTCATGACATCCAGCAATTGTGCGGATGTGGAGGCCGCCGCCGGCCCCGGTGTGGTGGGTCCTGCCCATGATGATGTTAGCCGGGAATCGTCGGACGACCTCTGCATGCAGCTCACCCGGCAACCGCGCACTACTCCGTCGAGCTCGAGACGGTACATTTCCTCGAAGCTTGGGGCTACGAGGTGAAGTCTGCTTGCGATCCTCGCACACGATGCCCTTGCGCAGACAGCGCTTGCATGGACGCACTATGTCGCACTTCTTTCTAGCGTTATAGCATTGAAGGCACTGCAGATGAATTCAACACTTCTACGCAAACAGATGACTGGCAGGGTTCCGTACCGCATCCTTTACTGTTCTGCGGCGTTGAGTGACGCCCGGTGAGGTAAGTTGGGACGGGACGTGCGGATGTTGAGGTGGTGTATCCTGTATAGATCCTTGTGGCGTATTGACATTGAGGGGCTGTGTTGTAGCAGCCGTAATATCCATGACACCTACATGACAATGGGATGTGTGCATGAACAAGGCTCGGACAGTACTCACTGGCTGTAACAACCAAGAGCTTATTTCCAGGCAGCGGTAAGATGAGCCTGGGAGCCAGATCGGGTGCTGATGATTCGGGGGAGGCGAAGTCAGGAACTTCAGACATTATTGAACCTCTTGGAGTCAGGAGCAAGAGAGGGAAGATGAAGAAGGGCCTTACCGGTAGCGCGGCTTAAGAGTGCCAATTCGAAGTGCAAGAGGGTATGATGTCCACGGGGATCAGACAACTGTCCTGTGTCGGAAATTTCCCACGGGTATCCAGACAAGTGCCTCATAAGCGCCCTACTTCCGCTCACCTCTGACACTTTTGTGCTGCATATCGGGGCGAGTCAGAGCGAAAAGGTGGTAAGACAATATCACAGTACATTGTGGGGGTGGCTAAAAGTGTTTTGGTTTATGCAGTAACGAGATAGAAATTGCATCGGGATGCAAAAGCCCTCTGGATGCAGCCGGATACCCGTGGGAAATTTCCGACATGGTGATCGCAAATTGGTCCGCCGTAAGTGGCTCGTCAGTCCTGTCTGTACGGCACCTTTGTCAGTCCACTACAGCGTCAATGTCCTGTGGCGGGGAGGATTCTGCCAGCGCTATATGGCGCTTCGGTCCGTCTGTTATCGCTCAACTGTCCACAGTTTGAAGAATCTAAAGATCCACTGCATGGATTCCCTTCAGAATTTCTGAGACAGTTCCCAGAAACCCCTAGATACAGCGAAAAATAATCAGCTGGTGACCCATGGCGTTGAACATTCTCCATGTTCCTGCTAACTTCAAGTGCCCGCATAGCGCGCACAGCGGCGCTACGTGCATCGGCAAGGTCGGGAGAGAGCCGCGGCTAGCCGAGAGGGTGGGAAGCCTAGCGCGCGTGGATGGCCTGGTTAGCGCTCGCATTTCGTGCACGCAGAACATAACGAAGGAGAAGAGATACAAGGAAGCTGATATTTTTCCTGAGATGAGAGGCTTCAGAATACACAACTTCCAAATTTTGAAGAGGAACGGATGAGTGGTGGAGGAGATCCTTCAAACGGCGGACAGTGTATCGATAATTCGGCGTGGAGGAGCAAACGCGCGGACAGGTTAGCGAAACGGCCGGACATGATACCGTTTTGCATTCGAAGTACATCTGTCACACTCCCACGGCCAGACAAGTGCCCATAAGCGCCCTACTTCATAAGCGCCCTACTTCGGCCCACCTCTGACACTTTTTGTGCTGCATATTGGGGCGAGGCAGAGCAACTCGTTACTGCATAAACTAAAACAATTTTGGCCACCCCCATAATGTACTGTGATGCAAAAGCCCTCCGGATGCAGCCGGATACCCGTGGGAAATTTCCGACTACAGTGACCACGACGTCCGAATGCAGATGCGGGAGGTCAGGGCATGCATAGGAAATCCGTGAAGAGTCTTTCATTTCCTGGCTGTTTGGCCTAAGCGCCCTTTTAACATTAACCATGCATTTCCTGGCCTCTGGACTCTGCATTGGCACGTCGTGTGTCATAGATCCTCGTGTTCTAAAGCGCCCGGCGATCTACATATTGGGAGATGCATCAAGCTCAAGTTCGCCACACGCTTTCAATCCACCCCACACCTTTGAGTCGAGCCTGTCACCCCGCTGTGTACACCATCGCATACACTCTGTCCCCGGCTCACGGCAAGTTTGTTCTAGTCCTCATCAAAAACTATTTCTCCAGTCCGTCCCTTCAAAAATGTGCAGTTTGCGCGCTCGTCCGGTAACTGTAGTCACGGGTTTCCGGGCAACGGTACTATCTCAGCAGGGGGGTGAAAGGGTCCGATACGATCTACGTCAGAAGGTTCCAGCTATGCTGCAAGTGAGGCGACTGGTACATTACACTAGGATTTCCAGCCATAAAACTCAGCAAGGTGTGTAATAAATGACACGAGACATTTCGATGGTATAGTACAGCACACTCGGAACACCCTGCGCCCGACCAAATGCACAGTACGATGATGCTCAAATAGTGAGAGATATGATGAAACTGGATGCCGTCACTTCCTCTCCTCAACGCCCAACCCAGCGGCCATACCCATGGCCATCGCGCTCCCCAGCTGAGAACCAAGCCCGTCCGTGGGCACAAACACCGCCTTCGACCCGAACGCACGAACGCGCGAGACCTCAGTCCTGCGCAGCTCCATCTCGCGTGCGAACTGGTCAACGACAGCAGCATCGGCGACCGCACGCATGCGGATCGCCTCCGCCTCCGCCTCCGCCGCCAACCGGGTGGCCTTCGCCTGCGCCTCTGCCTCGATCTGCATCTTCTTAGCCTGAGCTTCGGCGGCGGCGACGGTCTGGTAGGCCGCTGCGTCGGCTTGTGTCTGCGGGTCGGTTGGTTAGTACTCGTCATGAGCCATATGCGGGAACGAGAACTGACGTTCAGTGCTTGTGCCTTGATGCGGGCGACAGCGAGCGCGCCCTCCTCTTGCTTGATCTTGTTGCTGTTCTCACGATCGACGTTCTGCACGGCGATTGCAGTCAACACAGGGGACGATATGTGTGTAGTAAGTAGTCAAGGAAACGTACGGCGGCTTCGACCTGGGCTTGCAGCGCACGAGTGGTTAATTTGTCCATCGTCTGCGCGATGTCACCTGTTCCATGTGTCAGATCGAGCTCGCTGTTGACGGTGGGTAGAGTGGTTACAGACCCTTGAACTGCCTGTCAATGACCGCTGTGGATTTTGTCTGGTCAGATACGGTCCCGTCCGGGGCTGATCGCGTCACATACCCAGGTCCTTCATGATGATACCGTACTCCTGGGAGGCCAGATGAAGATCGTCCATGGCCCGCGTTCGGAGTGCGTCCAAAAACGCCGAAGATGCATCGCTGCCATCATCGAGGTTATCGGGTCCGAGAGAACGTTGCTTCACCATGGAACTGTAGTCCACTAGGAACAGTGACGACGAAGAGAAAAAGATCAGTGCTTGATCGGGGTAGATGTAGGAGAGTGTTGAACGCACAGTGTGCAACGATCTGGGTCAGAATCGACTGGGTCTTGTCCCTACAAGCACATTGATGGTCAGCTGAGCGATATGGTTATGCAGGGAGCCGGGCTGACCTCAGAGCATCGTAAGGCGTGTTGTACCCATGAGTCGTCAACTTGAGCGGCTCGGTCAATTGCCTGGGGAGATCTGTGAAACCTCACACAAAGACGAACTGAACGACAGCACACACCACTTGAGGTAGATCGTCAAGCTGACGGGTACTTGGTCCCTCGTGAAGCTGAAGGAACCAGGTTAGAGTGCCACTATCATGGTGAAGGGAGAAGACTACTAACATATCCTTAGTAGGCATTTCCAGCTGATTCTCGCCGAGTGTAAATAGCCCACGAAGGGTCACATTCGGAGTAGTGATGAAGTGTTGGCCGGCAGGAAGAAGCTCGAGGTCATCGCCCTTCTGCAAGATCGCGCAGTTGTTTGCCGGGATGTTCAAGCTACGAGGGCGGGTCACTCATGAGTGCGAAGCAGGAGCAGGCATGTACCCACAAGAGCGCGACGACGTAATCTTGTTTCGCACCCGAGACGGTGCTGCTCTTCATAGTGACCTCATGGCTCCTAAAGATTCCGAGAAGCGCGCGTCAGAATACCGCTGCGCATACACCTCACGACGGAACGTGAGAGCGTGTCGCCGACGCACCAACCAAGCACGACGCCCGTGATCCTGTCCTGGATCTTCGTCGGGAGGTGCGTTTGGTCCACAATCGACAGCACGTTGTACGTGCCCTCAATCGCATACGCAACAAAGCCCGAATTCTTGATCACGAACACGTGGTTCTGCGGGTCGGACACGACCGCCGCCTGGTTCTGCGAAACCTGCACGACCGTCAGGCCGTTGAACTCAATCACTGTATCTGACACTGAGCGCGGAAGGGACGTGTCAGCTGGTGGTCCATGGCGCCGCCGCGGCGAAGGCGGCTCGAGGCCAAGTACGACGTACGTCCGCATTTCCCTGCCCATGTCCGCGCCCACCAGTTGCGCAGGGGCATCCCTGGATACCGACCGGGCCGAGTGAGGACCTTGGGCAGGCCACCGTGGTTGATCAGCCCGATTTGTCCCGGCTTGACTTCCTCGCCGATCCAGTCTGTGGGTTTCTGTGCATGGCCAGGATCGCGATGAGCCAATGCAAACACCATGCTTGAAATTCAATCAAACCGACCTTGGTGGAGAGAACATGCACGCGCCCAGCCTGGAAGAGTAAAGATCAGTACCGGGTCATTCCTTCGCACCAGAGCGGGAGACATGCACGCACCGCCCTCAGCTGTCGGTCAAGCTTCTGCAGCGCCGCGATGAGGCCGTCTTTGCCGATCTTGACAAAGAACGGCCTCTCCTCCTCCATGTAGTCCACCGCGGCGGCGAAGTTGGCGGCATTGTACTCCCGCTGCGGCTTGTGTGGTTCTTCGCTGATCGGCGCCTTGCCATTGAAATGCGGCACGGCGGAGGTGCTTCCATCCACGACAGTCGTGGCGTCGCCGACACTAGACATGGCTGGGTGACGGTGCACGGTATGTGGTTGCGAGTCGTTACGGTGAGAATAAGATACGGGAATCGCAGCAGCAGCGGGCATATGAACCGACACGGGAGGCGCGCCGGGGTCTTGTGCCAGTGAGAGAGTTCTGAGAAGGTGTGTGAGAGCCCACCGGCGAGACTTGAACCTTATAATGTACCTTCCGCTCCAACACCGCCTCCGGGAGCGCGTAACTGCCAACCATCCGCGCCTCCTGTGCACTCCAGTAGCTATATGGCGTCCGAGCCGACGTCCTGACGCTTGCCGGACGGCACATGAGAGCGATGGGAGCGATCGTAGGAATCCTAGGATACCTAGCATAGCCTCGCCGACCCCCTGATTGCCAACCTGTGATTACCTGCACTAAGTAGCTAGTAATTGCGATGAGCTGCACACTTCATGGACGGTCCAACAGAAATGAGGCTATACGCATGAAGTCGACTAAGTGCCGAGACTAAGGCTCACGGGGAGAATACGCCAAGCCGAGGCGCCGAATTAGTGTCAGCGGCAGACGTCACAGCAATGCGAGAGGGCAACAACACACACACCTATGATCCATGGACGGTCCAGCCGGGACTCGCCATACAACTGAGAACGTGCATCATCTTCCTCCACCGTGAGCTTCAGCGTACCTGCGGGGAGAATCGGGCGGCCAGGCGCTCACAAGCGCGAGGCTGAGGTTATGCAGAGCGGGCGGCACGCCTCGACCTGTTCGAAGGAAAACTCTGATATCCATCACAGCCGCACCGAGCCAGTAGCCAATTACTCGCATGTACAGGATTAAAGGAACTAGCATGGCGATCAACATACCCAAGGTCCATTCAGCCCGTAACGAGAACATACACCGCCCCTCGGAAGTCTCACGAGTCCACGTCCATGCTGCTCCCGTCGTCGGCGCGTGTCGACGAGGCGGTAGTCTCCGTAGCGGTCGGCGCGCCGATAGGAGGCGCGAAGTTGCCTTTGCCTGCAGATGGAGGCGTGACACCAGGTGGTGGCACGCGGCCGTCAGGCGAGCGGCTCTTCTTGCCCTCCTTCATCTCGCGCAGGGTACGGGCAGAGGGGTTGAAATATCCGCACTTAGGACAGACGTATTCTGCGAACGTGGCGTAGAGTCAGCTGCTGCGACCACGACAGAGGAGCTGAAGGTACTCACGTGCGTCTTCCCACATGCTCTCCTTCACAAGGCCGTTGTGCGCGAAGCACTTCTGGCAAATGAGCGCATAACGCGAGGCGGCGCCTGTCGTGGAGCCGTCGTCGTCGCCCAGGATCGCATCTGCGAGCTTGTCAAACCACTGCTTGCGAGGCGGCGGGAGGGGGCGCTGCGGAGATGCTAGGAGATGTCAATTCCACAGCATGTCCTACATGCACAGTTATGACGCACGAGATAATTGTTGTTGCAGTCCGGGAGTCAAGTTACCCGGTGCTGGCGTTTGGGGGTTGACCTGCAGGTTGCGCTGAGGCGTCTGAGGAACAAGCGGTTGTTGCGGAATCGGTCCCTGAGGCTGTGGCGGGATGCGACGGCGAAGACCCGCTGGGCTATCCGGGGCGGGACTACCATCTTCGTACCGCTCAATCAAATTACGCATGGAATAGTAGTTAGTCTTCTGTTTGACCTCCTCGATCTTGTCGCGCTGCTGCTTCCGCAGCTTCACGAGTGCCTTCTCTGCAAATCCAATATCGGTCAGTGCCAGTCAACATATTCAAGCCGTTGACTAACCTTCTGCATTTCCGATTCGAGTGTACCACATCTGTACGATCCTGCGTATAAAGAGTATGCTAAAAGGGATATGTCAGTTTTGGTTCTGCGAGCCAATAGAGGTCGCAAGGGCCCCAGAAGACGCCATCCGAGCACCAAGGGCGAAGATGACATGGCGAATGGAGGGACAAGATGTGAGATATAAACGCTATAGTTGTTTTCTAAGAGCGCGCAGACTCAAGGTCATGCTGCCGATGATTGCGTACAAGCACGCCTTTAAGCAAAACGGGCGGGTGGCCACCGTCCTACGACGTTTGGTCACCACGACAAGATAAAGTCACGTACGCGAAACGCGCTAGCCAAGTGACCGAGCTCCTCGGCTGCAGCATAATCGCTCCTAGGGAGTGCTACACCGGCAGGCAGCACCACAAGTCGTCGCTCGACGTGGCGGCGCGCCCGGTTCGCTCAACCAAACGACGCTGCATCAACCTGCACAGGGCGTCCGGGTTTGCATCCTGGACGTAAGAGGTCCACCGTGCCGTCCAGCCACGTGCAGGTCGCGAGGTCGGGTATTGGTCCAGCAACTACCCACATCTCCCATCCGCCCAGACCAATACGACGAAGGATGACTTACATAATGGGTCCCACAAAGACAGGAACGCCCTTGGCTGTCCGCTCATACTTGCTCCGCCGTGGATGTGTTGTGAGTTGCGGGATGAAGTCCATGTACCACAGGCTGGTGTACACTATCCATGCGAGGAGCGCATACACGGACACGAGCAGCGTTGCGCGTCGTTCTCGCAGGCGGATCTCAGACAGACGCTTCTGCCGATTCTGTATGTCTTCCGAGAGTGTGGCGAGGACTTGCTCGAAGTCCTCTGACTTGTTCTGTGTTTCGCTCAGAACCGGGGAGACGCAAGACGTCAGACCAACACAGCGCACCTTTTTGAACCATCCGCTAAACAAGCCCATGATGACCGCTTCGAAGCGTTGACAGATACACCCAAGCCAGACTTAAGTGCGATGGTGAGATGCTAGAATACAAGAGGATAACGAGCGGCGAGATGGAGGTTGTGGTCAGGTTCTGGTGGCCCACCCCGCAAGTGGCCGGATACGTCAATGCCTCATAGAGCACGTGACGGACGCGTCGCATACACGAGACTCAGTGAGCGCCGAACCTGCCACTGTCATCGTCACCCCTGCAACCACGCTCCAGTCTGCAGGTGCATTTGAGGTTCTTAGGCTTAACGTGGTCATGGGAGGTGGCGATTCAAGCCTCAAGCTTCAACGTTGAGCCGAGCCGACCGAGCGAGGTGTTCAGACGTGCCGGCACTACTTCGAAGCACTACCTACTCATTCATGCGGTCTCGGAGAAGCACACTCAGGTTTGACGAAGAGTGCAATGACCAGGAAAGAACGCCAGAACGCCAGAGCGCCAGACGAGGACTGGCGCGTGGATAAGAGGAACTGGCGCGTGGATAAGAGGAACTGGCGCGTATTCTAGTCCTCGTCTTCTTGATCCTCTTATCCACGCGCCAGTCCTCGTCTGGCGCTCTGGCGTTCTGGCGTTCTTTCCTGGTCCATTGCACTCTTCGTCAAACCTGAGTGTGCTTCTCCGATATTGCATATGGTCCGACGGGTACAAATGCAAGGGGTAATAATGTCCTCGTCGATTGATTATTGGTACTTTCGATGTAGTATCTTGCCAGCCGGTGCCCGTCACTTTCCGCCCCCCTTATTTTAGTCAATGTTGTCTGCGTTGGCGCGGCTATTCGGTACGGCGCTCGGCGCCTTCCCTGTCCGCTCCCAGGATGCTTTCCTGTCCGCTCTTTAACACCTCATCCCCTGTCCCCTCTACGACCACGGGGTTTTCTGTACTGCACTTTTACAGCCTTGTAGGTACTGTAAAAAATAGGTATACACACTCTTGCCTCATTGCGCTGCCAATATGACCTCATTGACTGTGGGCTCTGTTGGCGCCCGCCCGCCACACTCTGCCTGCCTGATATGGCCAAGAGAGCTAAGACATTGGTGGTCCTGAAGTCCACCTGACCTCCGCTATGCTCCTACTCACTTCTCTTACTGTGCAATAGTGCAGGTGAGTGTGTTCTTATGTGATGAGGTGGTAATCATAGTCGGAGGCGGGCTGGATTGCATTAGAGGTTATCATCATTGTGTTAGCGCCGAGCTAGGCGGCGGGGAGCGCGCGTTGAGATGGACTGTAAGCGCTCGAAACAAGTCGGATTTTCGATGTCAAGTTGAGGGAGTGTGAGAGGTCGTGAGGAAGGAAAGGCATTTTTCCTAGGCATTAGAAGCATTGAATATGCAGTATGCCAAATTTGAGGGCCATAGGTGGGCTGGATGGTGAGATTTTAAAAGTGCGGACCAGGGAGGCAAGTCCGGGTTGCGGAGCCGCATATAGAAGTAGCAAAACGGTATCATGTCCGGCCGTTTCGCTAACCTGTCCGCGCGTTTGCTCCTCCACGCCGAATTATCGATACACTGTCCGCACTTTGAAGGATCTCCTCCACCACTCATCCGTTCCTCTTGAAAATTTGGAAGTTGCCTATTCTGAAGCCTCTCGTCTCAGGAAAAATATCAGTTTCGTTGTATTCCTTCTCGTTCGTGTTGTATTGCATGCATCCAAAACGGGCGCTAACCCGCCCATTTGCTTGCGCGCTATGCTTCCCACCCTCTCGGCTAGCCTCGGCTCTCTCCCGACCTTGCCGACACACTAGCGCCGCTGTGCGCGCTATGCGGGCATTTGAAGTTAGCAGGAACATGGAGAATGTTCAACGCTATGGGTCACCAGCTGATTATTTTTCGCTGTATCTAGGGGTTTCTGGGAACTGTCTCAGAAATTCTGAAGGGAATCCATGCAGTGGATCTTTAGATTCTTCAAACTGTGGACAGTTGAGCGATAACAGACGGACCGAAGCGCGATATAGCGCTGGCAGAATCCTCCCCGCCACAGGACATTGACGCTGTAGTAGACTGACAAAGGTGCCGTACAGACAGGACCGACGAGCCACTTACGGCGGACCAATTTGCGATCACCAGGACAGTTGTCTGATCCCCGTGGACATCATACCCTCTTGCATAGCAGTACCAGATATCAATCGACCCGGACATTATACGGTTTTGCGGTACAAATATCGTCAGTGGGACTGTGCCTCAAGCTCTTCTCAGTCCCCCTCTCGGCACACTGGATCCTTCGTACTAGTAACTGTTCATCCTCAACATGAGCCACGACGATCCCTTTATGGTCATCCAATCCCATGCGCTCAATCCCTTCTCAGACTCCGATCCTTCGCCCGATCTGAACGCGAGCCGCTTGTATATTCCATCGAGCGCTCCTCAGGTTGCTCAAATCTCCTTGTCCTCGGCCGCTCCGACCATCCCTGGTCAAGGCCCCTACGTCATACTACACATCTCTGACTACTTCAGTACGTACTGTGTCATGCATATGTGCAGGTCATGCCAGTCGACCGAACTCACGTCTACTTCTGAACTTCTGAACGGCTCTACTTCAAGTTCGGGGTCATCCTCGTCAACTCCATGCACCTCACTGAACGATATCCCTACTACCACTCCATCGTTTGCTACGACGAACACGCGAACCATGCGCAAGAGGGTCAAGCCTGCAGTAAGTTCTCTTTTTTTGTATTCTCATTGCATCTGGCATTGACTGACCCGGCATATGCATGTCAGTGTATCCATTGCCACGAAGCGCGCAAGACATGCGATCGCGGCCACCCCTGCGCACGCTGCGTCAAGCATGGTCTAAGCGCTACTTGCGTGGACTATGTCCGGCGCAACGCTGCTGCCACGCAAGGCTCTCGTGCTGGCGATACGTACCCTGCCATCGACCCGGCCTCAGCGTTGGGTTATGGTTAGTTATATTCTGTTTGACTCGCTGGAATGCGCATGTTGACAACATCCACCAGTCGTCGGGAGTTCCACACAGTGTGGCGACCGCATTGATGCCAACGCTGCATTCCATGAGCTGTTGTCGTCCCCCGCCGCGGCAAGCACCCTGGATCCGAGCTTCCAGTCGTTCACTCCTACTTCCTACAACCACTTCAACTACTGAGACTCCCACCAGCGTCCTCCTGAGCTGCACTTGATCATGGCTATCTGTATCCGGAGCCGTCCCTTGGCTTTCGTAGCATACGGTTCGGAGCAGCGATTAACGAGGACCCCCTTCAAGTTCTTAGGAATATAAATTGTAGGGATACTTGCGTCAGGTTGTAGAAGTCGTTCACACATGTACAGTACACTGTGTAAACGTTCGCCGCATTGGTCGATTCAATCATCTCCCTTCCCGCGACTCTCGTCAACCCGGACGTCGACACCCTTCTCATTACTCTCCACATCCTCGACATCACGAGCGATGCGCCTGCGCTCGACGGTCCGGCCTCCCGGGCTGCTCCATACACCCCCGGTGATGCCGCCCTTCTCGAATATATGGTCGACGTCCTCGAGCTCGAGGCCTTCCGTCTCGGGGAAGAAGATGTAGACGAGCGGGACCCAGAGCGCGTTGAAGATCGCAAAGATGATGAAGACGCGCCAATTGATGTTCGCGATGGCGGGCGGGGTCATCTCGACGACGGCGAAGACGCACATCCAGTTGAAGAACGACGATATGGCGGAGCCGCGCGCGCGGATGCGCGTGGTCGTGATCTGATATGAAATACGGAACAATTTTAGAGTTGCCATCGCCCGTCGCCGCTTACTAAATCCGAGCTGCTTACCTCGGCTGGATAGAGCCATGGCTGCAGAGCAGTGAGCACCGTCAGAACAAAGCGTGCTATACGAGATGTGTTGTATGGTACGCACAATGGGGAGGTATCCGATGCCGAGGAAGATCTGGAAGATGAAGACCATAGCTGTTGCGCCGTACGCAGCGCCTTTCGTGCCGATGGACAGCAGAATTGATGCTAGGATAAAGCACAGAGACAGTCCCGACGCCGAGGTCATCAGGAGGACTCGACGCCCGAAGCGGTCGACAGTCTAACGCAGAGAGTCAACCGATGATCAATTGAGTTCTCGAGAAGAGAAACAGCTTACCCAAAGTGGGATGAAGGAAGCGAGCATGTAGGTAACCGCAGTAAAACCACCCAGGATCAGTGACAGGTTCCGCGACAGACCCATCGTGTTCTGATATACCACAGGTGCAAGATAACTACAGCCGGAATATCAGCTCAAGACACACGCACAATACACGGATGCACTCACTTGATCATATTCGCGCTTCATCCCAAGACATGGTATCAGCATACTAACACCGATCAATAATCAGTCGTTTGCGTACCCAGTAAACTGCTGCATGACATTGACACCAATGCACAAGCAGATGCGCCTGAAGTTTCCCAGCGGGCCACCGTGAAGGAGCTCCCTGTAGCGGAACGGTCCCCCAGCACTCTCTTGCGCAAGCGAGACCTCGATTTCCTTCCGCTTCGCGACGACGTCCGGATGTTCGGGCGAGTCACGATCCTCGAGCTGTGCCAGGATTCGTGCGCCTTCTTCTCCGCGTCCGTGCGCCATGCACCAACGCGGGCTATCTGGCAGGACGGCGACTTGGAAGAGGAGACATAGGGCGAAGAACGCTTGGAAACCTGAAATGAGACCGGGCGTGAGTACGAGCGGCGGTGTCAAGGGAAGAGAAAAGAGATACACACCGATCGGTAGGCGCCATTGCGCAGGGCCGTCGACGAAGGACATGCCATAGTCGAGCCAGTAGGCCTGAAATGTATGAGTCGAGGCTTAGCCTCGACGCCATTAAGACCCAGGACAAACTCACGATGACAAGACCAATGATAGTAACGGTGGAGTTGAGGCATACTAACGCTCCTCGGACCATTCCGCCGCATGTCTCGCTCTGATATACTGGGATCGAGGAAGAATTGAACCCGTTTCCCTGTGAACGTGAACTTCAGCTTCAATGTTTCGATCGACCCAGAGAGAGGGTCCTGCTCACGATCCCAGTGACAATACGCCCGACATAGAGCTGCGCAAGTGTTGTAGAACTGGTGAGGATGGCCTACTGAGCGTTAGCAGAGGCACGTCGGTGGGGTTGTAGTACTGCAGGACAGACGCACCGTTCCCACCAGCATGGTGGCAGCCCCGGCCATTATCATGCGTTTCCGTCCAATATCTTCTCCCCACAGGAACGTAATCAGACTTCCGATGGCGCATCCTATGTCCTGTAGAATAGTCGAGGTATCAGTACGCGTTTGAAGAGACATGGTAGTATCGAAGTACATATATCGCAACCTGTGTGCCGGAGCGACTCAGTAATCGTCACAGGAATACCGCCGGGAATGACGTACGATGGTCCCTTGTGTGGTCGGGTCGGGCGAGTTGAAGTCCTTCCCGAACTGGTTGTCTGCTCCGATCTACACGCGAGTTATGTTATTGCGAAGTGAGTATATGCGTAGTAAGCAAGCAGCGCACTCACAATGCCAGACATCACACCCTGGTCGTACCCCAGCAGCAAGAAACCCTGACAGCAACATGCTACCAATCGCTGAATAAGCCACGCTGAAACACTGACACGACGGATTCTGACATCGACGCACCTGTAATCGCCCACACCAAGTACTTTCCTCTCAGCGGCATGACCCACATCTTGACTCTGCGTCCTCCTTCCCGGGCAGCTAGGCAGAAGTTGCAGTTAATAGCAGAGGGGAGGCCGTCGCGACAAATGACAATCGCCCTCCCGCTTCTCGTTCCCATCCTCCAGCTATATAATAATATTCCATGCTCCAGAGGAGACCGCGAGCCAGCCGCGCATCCCCGTATACGTACAAGCGCAGTCCCACGTGAGGTCATATGTCCCGCGCGAACGCGCATCCCTTGGTGGCGGCCCGGGGAGCATCACCCCCGCATCAGTGGGGAAACCCCAGATAGCAAGTCATCTGGCCTGGAGTAACATACCGTTTGAGGCAATTCTGCAGCTTTCCGCCGGCCCGTAGAGAAGAGGCCGCCGGGGAGGAACGCCTCGCTAGAGCCTAGAGAAGATACTGTGAGAGTGATAAGCTTGAGCGTCGAGACGTGACGTCCGAGGTGCAGGGCCGTATGCTGGAGAAACGATGCTGCCGGGACATATGACAGAGAACATACGTTGCTGGCTTCTTCGTCTTCGCACGTGGCGTCGCGAGGGCACTCGGCGGGTACTTGTACAGCGAAATGTGTTGACCTGTCTACACTACAACATACGATTCCAAGGCTGTGGTGGGAGACACTTTCCTCGCGTGAGTGCGCCCGTAAATGCCGTGCAAAGACGAGAACGCACCTTCGGCTCTGTCCCCACCGAAGCACCGGTACGCACGCCGGCATCTCCATACCTATTGCTTCGATCACGCTACCTCACCTGGCAGGGTCGTACGCATGCGCATATACTCGTCCCACTTCTCATCCACCACCTCCCGGATCTCCTTGCTTTCCGTCAAGGCCAAAACCGTCTTGAGAGGAAGCCCTTGCCCGGCCTCAGCGCGCTTCACGTAGTCCGCGACGGTCGACAGCCACGCCCGCGCCACGCTCGGCTGGTCGTCCTGCAGACTGGGCAGCCTGAACGCCCAGAGAACGCGATCGGTCGCGTGGGTCACGTAGCCTAGGGAATATGCATCGGATATGTGAGCGCGTTGAACTTTGCGCATATAGGGACAACGTACCAAGCGGGCGAACTTGCTCAGGTGTCCACCGAATCTCGTACCTCACCACTGGGAACCCCGCCTCGACCATATCCCGCGCGAACAGCCGCACCGGGAGGTGGACCTGCCCTTCGCTCAGCACCTCCCCAAACAGCTTCTCCAGCTCCTCCTGGGTCATCTCCCCCGGCGGGACCTTCCCCTCCCCAAGATACGCCCTAAGCATCTTCGTGACGACGTCCTCCCTGTAGTACCGCAGGAGGTTCCGCTCGACGTCGCCCATGGTCTTGATCGGGTGCGCGATCGAGTACAGGTACCATTCTTCCGTCAAGTCCCCGATGACGACGCTCCGGACCCCGTGCGCGGCCAGTCCGCGTGCGAGACCGCCTGTGCGCTGCCACTCCATGGGATCGGACGACCCGAGCCAGGACGGCTCCCAGGCGCCTCGGAACGTGCCGTACTCGATGCCCAGGGCGTCGGTCTCGATGGTGTGCGTGATGGCGGATGTCGGGACCTTGTCTGGGTTTCTAATGTCTTCTAGGATCGTGGGCGAGGACGGGTCGAGGGAGAGGGCACGGCAGAAGGCGATGAATTGTGGCCGTAGCTCGGCTGGTGTCTTTGGTGTCGTCCTGCAGAGTGTCAAGGTTCGAGACCACAGGCGGTAAATCAATGGATACATACACAATTGCGTTCGACTGCAGGATAGCGGAGTTGAAGGGCGCCCGAACCCCGTCTGGGAGACGCGACGCGTGATGAAGAAGCTGGTGGACGGAGTGTGCCCCTGGTGCTCATGAGCAGGTGTCATAACACTATCCCAAAGACCGACCTACCTGCAGACAGACCCGTCACCTGGATATTGTCAGGGTCGCCTGCCCGAAGGAAGTTAGCTCTTAGCGTGCAGCTGATACAGTTCCATACCTCCGAATGCCTTGATGTTATCACGGATCCACAACAACGCCAGCCACTGGTCCTTGAAGCCGAAGTTCCCGTCTATCTTTGGTTCGTCGCTGGCCAGGAACCCGAAAGCCGATAGTCTATAACCCACGTTGACCCAGACTTCCGAACGCTCTGCGGAGATGTACTGGGCTTGCGAGCCCAATCCATGTGGGGATCCGAACTGCAGGAAGCTTAACAAGAGGATGGGTGCGATGCGACGTGTACAGTATGAAGCGTTGACACCCTACCCTCCGTGAATGTAGACCTTGACGGGGAAACCGTTTTGCGCAGGGAAGGATGGCGGCGCGACTACGTTGACGAACAACCTGAGTACCGTATGATGTCAAGAACGGCCGAAATCCAGGAGGTACGCTTTTATGGCACTTACGGGTCTTCGCTAGGTTTCCCCAGCCCAACCTTATCCTCGTACGGAAGACCTGGAGAGCAGATCCGTCATCATCGCTGCACAGATCGAGATAGAGAACCTCGCAACTCACCTGCTGCTTGGCCATCATTCGTCGGCTGTGCGGCATCTGGAAGATCGCCCATCAGATCGATCAACAGCGGACATTAATGGATGCGCATGACGTACATTTGCTCTCGAGGATGTACTCCTTCGCTTCGTATTTGAAGTCTGAGGGGAGTGGTTCGGGGTCCGTGAACCTCTTCGGCGGAAGTGCGTACGGGACCTCTATTGCCAGTCATGTTGGTAGTAAGATCGCTTCAAAGCCACTCCTGGATGCGCAGATTCCCCACCTAAGAACACTGCAGCACCATTTGCAGCACGACGGCCTTGGACAGGGCCGTACTGCGTCTCTGCGGTCACCGCGCTCTTCGAGTGCGTTAACTCTTCCTGCAGGTGAGTGCGCGACATGATGATAGTGAGGGTATGTTGAAAGCGAGTGAAAGGGATTGCGAACCTGTATCGAAGATAGGCACGATACACGTTGAGAAAGGCACGGCAGCCCGACGCGGAACCTGATCGCGGCCTTGTGACCGGCATCCTAAGCAGTATGGGAAGGACCTATTTCCCGCGCCTCCACCACGAGACTGATTGGAACTCTGTGTCAACCGCAGTGTCACTGGACAAAAACATATGTCTCGGGCAGGCATACGCAGTCTGATGTGAGAAGCGTTATACCGCGACAACATGGATGGAAGACCTGTTGGAAGACACTCCGACACTTCGTCTTCACAGTGTACTCTATACATAGCACGTCCCGAAGTAGGCTAAATGAGGACGAGTAGCATCGACCGTGCCACCTCCAATACATCTTCATGGTGTAGAAGATAAGAGAAGAATGTCACTAAAACCTGGGAAATGCTCCACCTTGAACGGAACTCCCGGACTAGTGGGGACACGGAGGTTTAATATTGAGACGCTACGTTTGACTCGGCACAAGGTGCGGGTCGAGCATGAGACAATTCATGCAAGTCACCCTGTACATCTAGGAGAGGATGGATACACTCACTGTAGGCAGCGAACTAGTTGCACGACTGCTTGCGAGGTGCATGCCACGGGCGTCTGTGCGTCTTGTCATCTGAAAACCCCAGAAGCGTGAGTGGGCGATATCTAAGCGCGACGCCAGAAGAACGGAGACTTTGCGAGATCATTGCGTGTCTTCTGGCCGATACTGCAATGATCCAGAACGGAAGACCGCCCCCTAAGCGAATCGAAGATACAATCACGGGACATACCGACGTGCCTCATCATTCCATTACGGGCCACCTGAGCATCCTTCTGGAGCCGTTAACCTCCTTTAGCAGGTTGGGGTGGGTGTTGGGTAGCCCTAGCAGCATCCGTTGGGGTATGTACGTCGACGGTAGCGGAGGAGGAGGAGATCCGTGGGCTGAAACCCTACCGAAGCGAGGATGCACACGGCGGTGCGAAGAACGGAGGATTGTTGCTGCGACATGGCGTTCTATCCATCAATCAACCTGTGCGCAATGTCCGTTAGTCTTCCGAGGTGCGAGAGGGCACGTACACCGTAAAGTCCACCTGCGGCTGCTGCGTGTCCAGCAAGCTTAGCGGCGGCCATCCTTCGTCAGTACGGCTGAAAGCTCTCGAATAGCGCGACTGAGGATCCGAGAGGATCGGAAAGCGTTCGGACGAGCCCATGATGGTACAAGATGCCTCCGAGCCAAGCTAGACACAGCGCATGCGCAGAGAGTCGGATGCCTGTGATTCCTGGACATTATCAATTGCGCATCTTTGCATCGCGATTGCTCGTGAAAAGACGTGGGTTGCTGTGTTGTCCGCTGGGAAGAAAGCCCGCCTCGAGCAGCGTGGAGGGTGCTGGGCGCCGTGATGGCGGTCGGGAGCGTCCTTGCACACGCAGACGAAGGCGAATCACAGGCAGAGGCGCCCGTGCCGGTGTTCTATCTCGCGCGTCTAGCCCCACGTGGCGAGGCGTGAAGAGCATTTGTGAAGATTGCAGAGCGCAATCACATGCAAGACGCGAGGCCTCATAAACGCGTCTCTGACAGACACTTATCGCAATTCTTCCTCTTCCCATCCCCCAGCATCTCCATTCGCAAGCTCTATACGTGCACGCCAGAAATGGCTACGCAGACACAGGAGGCCCCCGCCGCCGCGACACCCGAGCTCACCATCTTCCAACGTGTGGGCTCCATTCCGCTCGTCGCGGACTCTCTCAACACTATTAACACCACCCTCCTCAACAACGCTTACACCCGCTCGCCCTACACGACTGCCACTGAGCTCTCGAAGAAGGCTCTCAGCTACACCGAGCCTCTTCAGAAGACCCTCGCGCCCATCCTCACCAAGGCCGACGATCTCGCAAACAAGGGCTTTGACGCGGTCGAGTCGCGCATTCCCTACCCGTTCCATGCGACGACCGAGGACGTGATCAAGGACCTCAAGGGCCGCAGCGACGCTGCGAAGGATGTCGCGACGAAGACCATCGATGAGAAGGTCAGGACGCCAGCACTCAACATTGCACAGGGTATCGACCAGGTACGCACGCGTTGCTGCTTCCTAACTTTAATCGTACACAGGTGGGATGCTTATGACGTCGGTGTCTCCCGCAGAAATTCACACCCATCGTCGACTACTTCGCCGGCGCCGTGAAGCAGTTCCAGCCCACCGGCACCGCCGATAAGCCCGCTGAAACCCCCGAGGCCAAGTACCAGTACCAGCGCGCGTACTACCTCTCCAAGGAGCTCCGCGACCAGCTCTATACCTACTCGACGGAGCAGATCAACCAGATCAAGACCCAAAACGTCGTCCTCCAGCGCGCGTCCGCGACCGCGCACTCCCTCACTGATCTTGCTTCGACGAGCTACGGCGCGGCGCAAACTCGGGTTCACGCCCTGAGTGATAACATGCTCTCCGAGCTTCAGAAGGTCCAGGTGCGTCGCGATCGCACGCGTTCGTCTTGTTCCCATTCTCACATTCAGCCGTTGTATTGTCTGCAGGCCTCGACCGCGGCACTTCCCGGCACGCTGCAGTCCGCATTCCAGGATGTGTCGACCAACCTCTCGGCGACGATCAACGAACTGTCTGGTATCCTTAAGTCGCCTGACCCGCTCCCAGAGAAGGCGCACAAGGTCCGTGAGACCGTCCAGGAGCGCGTGCAGCCCATCCTCGACACTGCGACCGCACGCGTGCAGGAGATTCTTGGTGCATTGAAGGCACGTGTGTCGGAGGAGCGGCAGCCTGTCACTGTCCAGAGCGCGACGACGACAAGCGGTGCCACCACCGTCAACGTCAACGGCGTCAACGGTCACGCGTGAAGTCTCTTCCGCGTTGTCTGTTCCTCCCCCGCGTTCTCGTTCCTTTCCTCTCCGTCACATCCTCCTCTTCTCCGCATTCCCCCCTCCACATGCATACCAACCCGTCTCTACGATAGATCGTGTTACCCTATTAGGATTCGTTGTCGCTTTCAGATAGACTGTCGTTCGTTATCGTAGAGCATTCTGTATAGTAGTCGCCCTGTCTGTATTCCTTCCTTTGGACTCATGTACGACTTTGAACGAAATACTGCGCATGTTTAGTGCCGTACTCATGTGAGCAGCCCCCCGCATGCGTTCTCATCGGCATGAGACAATGTTGAGGCCTTGAGGCCCGAGGGATGTGTCCTCTTCGAAGTTTGCAATGGAAGAGCGATAGCGATGGGATACGCTGTGCATTGAACCACCGTGGCAATCAATCTCTCAGATGACCATGTGGCTGAGGACTGCGACGTATGAACGATCCGGAAATAGGATTCTATCCTGCTCATTGGTCCGCAATGGCTCACGAGGACGTGTCGGGTTCCCATGCATGTACACTGATGTACTTTATCTTGCCGGTGCATCTTGAAGTTGAGTAACGATGTGTCAAGGGGGCTCCATGACATGTGCAGACGGCTGTAGTTCTACGTAGTTTCGCGGAAGGGTTCCCGGATCCGATACAGCCTCGAGGCTCGTAGTGGTGAGCGCGGCCTGTTGATACCTACATGGCCTTTCAGACTTACTCAGTCCATCCATCTCATCCCTGTCTAGTCCAGGAATCGCGTGTAGGGCCTGTACCTGTACCTGTAAACTGGATTGCGAAGAGGGTGTCCGAGTAAACCCCGAGAAAATCGGAGGCATTTGGGGACGGGTCGCGTACGAGAGGATGAGGTCATAATTGACCGGATCTTATCTTATCTCACGCGACCGTTTACGTTTTCGCTGCCAGACCGGCGTAATGGGCGGCTCTCAGCCTGGACGAGCCACCGCGAGCCCGAGCGAGTCGCGCTTGGCATGTAGCTCCTTCTCTTTGCTCCCTCACCACCGACCAGTATAGCGGGACGACTCACTCTACTTGACTTCTCACTGCGCCGACTGTGTACATCTTGAATCATACCGCGACAGTCACGAACGCGAAGAAGACAAAGGCGAAGACCACGCAAATATCATACTCGGACAATGTCGATGAGGAAGAGGTTATCAGTGTCGAGCACCCGGAGCGAATCTCCGCTCGTGTTTGCGACGACCCCAAACGCAGAGTCGGAAGAATGGGTGTCGGCGTGGAAGGCGGTCCCCGCAAAGGGTACGTCGCGTTTCCGTTCCTGCATCTACACTTCGGTCGATGAGGTGGCCTGACCTGATCGGCGGCCTAGTAGACATCATTGACTCCCCAGTTGTTACGGTGGATGCGGAGACCACCGTAGAGGATGCTTGCGAGGTGAGTACACCGACCTTCGGGACGTTCGAGGGCGCGGCTCTTTCTTCTTTCATCATGCCGACACTCTTCGCGCCTCTCAGCTGCTGCTGTCGAAGAACCTCGAGTGTCTGGCAATCAAGACACCGCAGAACCGCTCCCCGAAGGCTATTCCTTTTTACGGGCTATTTGATGTACGTCTGCGACTCGTCCAAGCCCTTTCCTCGCTTGCGCGCTGACTCTCTTCCTGTCTATGTGGATAACGCTGCGCAGTTCGCAGATGTGAACGCGTTCCTCACCCTTGCGGCGACTCGCCACAAGATCCCGTACGAGGAGCTGCGAGAGAAGCCGCGCGTGCAAGAAATCTTGAACGCTGCACGGGAGGGCAAGGTCCCTGCGTACCTTGTTAGCAGTGAGTCTTCCGTTTTTGGCGAAATCAACGCTGTTTTGCCTCATGTATGCATATATGCGTGTTCTCTGCGATTCTCATGCAGATCTGTCGGAGAAGAACCCGCTCGAAGTCCTTCCGCACGATGCGACGGTTATCTCACTTCTCACCATCTTCGCGCGGGGAACGCACAGAGGTACGCTTCTGCCCCACTTGTTAATATCCACGCGAAACCGACCTGATTTGCTTCCTCTCTCCAATTACAGCCTTAATCCAAGCACCGCGGTCCGCAGAAGACAGCACCCCATCATACCTTGGCCTCGTCTCCGACCGCGCGCTGCTGTCCTGGTTCACGACTTACGCGCAACGCACCCCAACGCTCCTGCGCTTCCTCTCTGTCCCGCTGACCTCGCTCTCGCTCCCATCTCTGAATCTCTATACCTCCGTCGTCGCCGCGAAAGCGAGCGATAGCGTGCTCGACGCGATGCGGCTGATGAGCGACGAGGGCGTGAGCTCGGTCGCGATTGTGGACGACGAGACGGGCGGGGTGTTGAGTGCGGTCAGCGTTACGGATGTGGGCAAGATCGTCGTTCCGGCGCAGAGTAACCAGATCTTGGGGACGCCGTTGCAGCAGCTGGTTGCGCGGATCAAGGTAAGGAAGACACCCTAAGAGCTTGGTCTACAGCTCTGGTTATGTGCTGATCGTCATCTGTAGGAACCTGATGGATCCACCGATGGGGCTGACAAGTTTCCAGGTAACTCATACGCTACGCATCCTTGCCCAGACATCATTGAAACTCACTTTGTTCTGTCAGTATATAGTGTGACGCCCAACAATACTCTATTCTATACTATGCAGAAGCTCCTTGCGAGTAAGCGGGTTTTGTGTTGTGTCTACTATCCTTGTTAACGGGCGCACTTCAACCCTGCAGCGAACGCGCACCGCGTCTTCGTCACCGAGGATTCACCAATGTCAAGCTCTCCTACGTTCAGCTCCACACCGAACAACCTATGTGGGATCGTCTCCGTCGTAGATGGTACGTGACCTATCCCGCCTTCTCCTGCATCCTCCCGGTCCGCTCATCTCGCCACCCACCAGTCCTCTGTATCTTCGCACGCATCGCGAGCATCCCCGACGTCGACCCCACGCGCATGCAGCGCCACCGCCGCGCGTCCTCGACGTCCTCCTCCTCCGAGTCCCGCTCTCCGCGCTCGTCGGGGGACTTCGTGCGCTCGCGGTCGAACAGCCGGACGGGCCTCCAGCGGCGGGTCGGTTCTGTGGGCAGCTTCGAGGGTTTCCAGGCGTCGAGGTGGGCGGATAGGGTGCCTGTGCCGGAGTATGAGTGATACCTTGGATGTCGGACTCGTTTCGGTTTATATCAAAGAACGGGCAGGGGATGGCGGTTAACCTGGGGCTTTGCGTGTACGATGTACGAATATATGTGATGGGTGGATTCGGATTCCGGTCGTAGTTCCAAGTCTGTATCTATGTCGTCTTTCGGATTGTATGCTGTATTTGCTCTGGCGCCGTCGTAGCAACTGTACTTTACGTTACTCCATCGTTCCATATATCTAGACAATGTCACTCGGTTCCGAAGATCGCAAAACGTGGAATGATTTTCATTGATTTCATGGACAGTGGTTCGTGGTTAAGTACACGTTAACTATTGTACATTGCACATCGATAGCGTTAGTTGACCGTTAGGGCATAATACAACAGCGTTAGTATACGTAAGATACGTGAAAGCATTAGATAGTGTACGTGAGAGTGATGTTCATAGCTGAGAATGCGAATATCGAAGTACTCATCGTTCGTCAGCAGAGCAGCGCCGACGACCTACGAAGTGGCGACTGCGACTCGCGAGAGCTTTTGCAATCCCGTTGCAACTCGCCATACACAATGGCGTTTCCATCGCCCATGTCGACCGCGTCACCTCCGAGTCCGGCGCGTCGACACAGAGCGGGGTATCACGTAGTTCCGTCTCTTGGGAATAAGCCCCAAGTTCAGCTGGAACGTCCCATTGGCGGTGTTGTGGGTGACCCACAGACCCCACCACATGTGCCTCTCCCCGAGGCAATCGACGCGGCGCATCCCCTGCCGCCACTCAAAGTCGGCAATGCCATGCGCATCTCTGCACCGCTTGCTGAACGAAGTCATCATCTGCCGCCACGCGTCCGGGGAGTCGCGCTCGATCATGGCCGCCTCGTTCGGGAGGAGCGGCTGCTGGAAGTACTCATACACGGCGTCGACGACGTCCTCAAAGAACACCGTGCCGCCCTCGCCCTTGTTGACGACGATCGGGCCCCAGTAGTTGAGCATCCCGAACGTGTTGCTGTTGTACGCGATGTGCACACACGGCACGGTCGGGTGCGTCGCCGTGTCCTTGAACTTGTCGAGTGCGCTCACGATGACCGCGCGCGCCGCGATTCGCTTCGCCGTCGCGGGGGCGTGGCGCACGTCCCACATGAGCCAGGGCTCCGCTCCGTTGCCCGGGTTCGGCATCAGGTAGGGGTGGAGAATAGGGACCGCGCCATAGGGCGACGTCTGCAGCACCGCAGTGCCGTTCCCAGAGTCCGGCGTGGGGAGACCCATCGTCGAGGGAGTCGGGAGTATCGCGTACGTCGGGCCAGCGCGCACGTTGCCTGTCGCATCGACATTTTGTGTTGCGCCGATGAGTGGCCCGGAAGGGGGCCATGCTGGTGGCTGCCAGCCTTCTGGCACCGTGCCTGGCAGAGGGAAGCTGTTCATGCGCAGTGAGGCTGCTGCGTCGAGCTGGCTCGCAGGCACATCAAAGAATGTCGCTGCGGGAACGGTCGGATGCGGCTGCGGGTGGGGTTGCCACTGAATTTGAGGCCAGTAGGCCGGGAATCCAGTCTGAGCTTGCATGTGCTGCATACCTTGTGCTTGACCGCCATGGTGGTATCCTGGGTGGGCTCCTCCATGGTACACTGGAGGTACGAATGCCTGTGGCGGGGCGGGTGCTGGCTCGGGTAAGGAAGGTGGCCTCGACGGAGGCGGTGTAGGGATGACGGGGGCGGCATATGGGTACGTACCCTCAGGTATGACAGGAGCATTTGTGACGATGTCGCGTCGTCGATGCTCCCTAGGTGGAGGAGGTATGACCGGAGGAGGACTCGCAGCGCGTTCCCGGCGCTCCCGACGCCTGCGGCGTTCCCTTGGCGGGTCCGGAATCACTGGGGGCTCGGGCGCGAGCTCACGCCGTCGTCGCCGCTCTCGGGGCGGATTTGGCCTAGGAGGTATCACTGGTGGTGGTGACTGACGGCGAGATTGAGGAGGACAGCACGGACGGAAGGTAGACTAACTCACGTCTTCTGGCGCAGCTGCCCTCTGAGGGCGATCGAGTGGTCGGGGAGCGCCGCGATCTGCAACTCCGATCAGGAGGAAGAGCGTGAATTGATTGCGAAGTCTGACTGACTTTGCGATGCATTACTGCGATTCGTTCCTCTCGATGCGTTCTGGTTGCGATCCGGTCCTATTGGAGGTTGCTGAACCGGGACGGCTTGAGTGCGAGCCAAGGCTTGCTGATAGATAGGACACTGGAAATTGTGCGCGCCGGGTACATTGCAATGTGGGCAGAATGCCCAGTATTGATGTTGTTGCTGCTGTGGCGCCTGCACGTGCGGCACGTTCTGGGGAACGTGCCGGGTGTTCTGGGCCGGAGCTCGTGGCGCTTCATTGGGAGGGGTCGGCAGGGTGCGTGCTTGTTGATGATCTCGCCGCTGCGCGTGGTTGGATCCTCCGGAACTGGACTGCCTGTTGGCTTCTGTGTTCGCCTGCGTCCTCGCATCTGTGGCACAAGGCACAATGCGTCGTAAGCAGCCTAACAGCAGACGCACTGGTTTACAATAGCGGGGCGCACCCTCAAGAGTTTGATCGTACGGGATCGGCGGAGCTCGGTTGGACGGAGCTATGGAAGCGAGTTAGCCTCGGTCGATTGAGGCAAGATAGACATAGGGCTCGATCGGTGGGGATGATGGAGCCATGCAGAGGAGCGGATGTAGCAGAACACGTACCTCCTTGCTCGTGCGGTTGATAGGGACCGAATCCACGCCCTCGATGCTCCGGTGTCCAGATCGGGTCTACCGGGCCCCATTGGGACGGATTGTATATGTTAAACGCCATCGGGACCTGAGCAGTTGTATATGAAACTGGAGCTTGTATGGGGGCGGGGGCAGGTGCAGGTGCAGGTACAGGTGCGGGGGCGGGGGAAGGTGCGGGAGCGGAGGCGGATGCGGGTGCGGGGGGCGCCGCCACGGGAGCAGGTGCGGTGGCTGGCGCAACGACAGGAGTGGGCGCCGTAGCAGCTGGTGCGAGCGGCGGCGGCGGGGGCGGAGGAGCCCGCCTGGGGGGTGGAGGATCGCGCGCAGGAGCAGGAGTTGCGGAGGCAGAGGAAGGCGCAGAGTTATAGGCAAGATTGGGATTATACCCAGTATAGTATCGCCATTCGTGCGACTCGCGCATGCCAGGATGCCCAGGTGCCACATTACCACCGTGAAGTCCAGGATCAGCAGCGGCACTCTGGGCGAAAGGTTCATTCCCTCCAGGACGCTGGGCCGTGGGCACTCGAGCGCCTCGGATGCCATCGATCGCCACGTTATCGTCGTGCTGTGCTGGTCCGGAGGAGGTACCGTGCACGGGGATGGCACCTGTCTGTGCTTCTCCTGCTCGAGGCACCGGGAGAGGTTCCGTGGGCGGCTGAGTGGCGACGGTCACTTCGTGCTGAGAGATGCTTCCTGCCGGCGGTGGCGTCGCAAAGTACCAGTTCTGAATAATTCGGATGTAAGTGGGCTGTCGTCTTTGCTCAAGATCATGCTCATCGGGTTGTGGCGGCGGGGTAGGGAGCGGATTGACGACTTCTCTGGAACGGGGGGCATCGTGGGCAGAAACGAGATAAGAATGGCACCCGGAACAAAACACGATGCAGCAAAGAAACTCACCTGTGGACTTGATACCCGTATCTTGGGGTGGGAGACTGGACGACGCCATGCAGAGGACGCGTAGTTTCCGCCATCGTGGTCCACGGCACACAATCTAACTGGAAGACGTCCCGGTCGACGGGACGGAGTGTAGGCACAGTAGCAGCAAACTGGTGAATTCATCCTCGGTGGCGCAAGTCCTTATGTAGGTCTGCATACTCCTGCCGAACGAGCTGGCTTTTGTGCTCTCGGTCCCAGAGACTGGCGTTCAAGTTACCCGAAAGAGGTGTTTGCAAGACCGTCGATCACCAGCGGTCGTTGTGCCTGTCTACAAGAGTATGCTCGGGCCTGCAAGGAGAAGCAAGCAGACGTTGAGAAGTGAAGAGTACAACAATAACGAGCATGATGTTGTCGGAATGCGCGATGGTGAGAGACAACAGACGGTGCGAATACAAGAGAGGCGCCTAGCTCCTAGCAACTCGCACATGAGCCTTTTCGGGTAGGTCATGTCGGCGCCCGTCCGGTGCGCTCAGCCTCTAGCTCGTTGCTCAAGCCGAGATCGTCGACTTGCAGCAGCGGAAAGCATAACTGGAGGTCCCTTCAATTGTCGATGAACGTACCGACCTTGCTTCCGGTGCGCACGAGCCCAGTAGTGATCTCCACACTACTATGTTTAGGAATGTTGCCAGCCAGTCAATCCGAACAGTTCAGACCTCGATCTAGGATCTCCTACATACGTATACTCCCTCTAGGAGAATAGACACTGATAAGCAGTATAGCCTATGTTTCTCATATGGCTGGGATATCTGGTACATCCTTTAACTCCTCTTCCCTGGTCTTCGTGCCAGCCGCAGCGGACTTCCTCAACAACCGTTGGGGTACCATGCGAAGCTTCTCCAACCGTTGAGTGGACGGAATGAAGAAGCCATTCAGGCAAGAGATCAGGGCCTTTCTGTCGTTTGCGAGCGGCGAGGGCGCTTCGGGAGGTGCTGGCACGACCTGTACGATGCTCTGTGTCTCGATGCTGTGGATCTCGATCGTCCCATTGGGGAGTAGTGTCGTGACATATGGGTAGTCCAACGCTGGCAGGTATAGCTATCAACACGAAGTTGTACGAATAGCGGAGAGCAGGCAAGCACTCACACACTGCTTCAGGGTGGCTCGGCCACTCGAGCGTGCCCCGAACTGGATCGCCTTCACCGGTGATGAAGACCCCGAGTGTGCTCGCGCCCGTCCAGGAGAGGATGAGGAACTCGTTTTCGCTGATAACAGTTATAGAAGGTTTGACGATGACGGTGGGATCTGGCGCCTGGGAGATCGGGAGAAGCTGGAAGAGCGACGCTGCAGATAGGTCGACCATGTTGTAGAACTCCCTGTCTGCGACACAGAGGTGTTTCCCTGTGCGCCGAGCAAAAGTGCCACCTGATGGAAGCGGTATCTCCTGTATGAAAAGGCGTGAGTCAAACTAGTTAACCAGGGGAGATTGAACTACAAGAGGGACCTTCTGGAAGAACAGCCGCTCTCTTAAACTGTAGAGACCAATGTTGCTGCGCTTGATGACACAGAACTCAATCGGCTCTACCGGGACTGGGATATCGTTCATGAACTGCGGTGGGCGCCTGAGATGTTGCTCGTCCACCGCAAATGTCACGACATTCCGGATGGGCTTAATCTGGTTGAGAGGCACCATGTCGAGTGCTGGGAGGGTATAGAAATGTATCTGATGGTCTGGGGGAGGTCAGAGACTCATCCGCATTCGCACGGGGATTGTGACATACCTGACAGTATCAATGCTCTCGATATGCTCGGTGCGAGTACGATCTCGTCGACCGGCTTATCATTTGGCACCGACTGTCGTGATAGGAGGGTATATGTTTCTGGCTGGAACCTTGGTCAGTTCCGCCCGAACACTTGTATGCACAGATCAAACTGACCGACTCAGGGTTGTTTGCTTGAAGAGCATAGCGAAGAAGCTCTCCATTAGAGCAACCGACATAAATTTCGGATCCTACGAATTGTCACGTGTTAGGGCGAACGTTTTAACTATCGTTTGCTGGGACATGCCAATGGCTTGTGCACATCGTATCTGCACAGGATGACCCGCAGCTCCTGACAGACAAGTCAGCATGAAGGTACCCTGCATACCAGTTGTCTCTGTACCTACGACTTAAGCTTTCGACTACCCCAGACAGCAAAGGCTGCAGCTGGTACGGTGGCACGTCAATTGGCTTCTGGGGCGCAGAGGTCATGGTCGTTGAACGTTGGGGTCTGGATGTCTGGTCAAAAGTTCAGTCCCAGTCGACACAAGATGTTTGATCATATATGAATATGATAGCGTTGTGAAAATACGGGGCCCACATACCTGGTAAGTACGTACACAACTTTGGGAACGTTACGGTTACAGCCTGACCTGCAGTTACAGCACTGCAGTGCCGCGGGTGCGAGCGTCTATCTGACACAGCCGTACGTAAACCAGATAAGATTAACTGCTGGGTATACTGGAGTCGGAAAGATAAGATCGCCGAATTTGACTCGCTCCTCCATACACGATGCTGTCGGCCGCCGCACGTACAAAACTTGTCCTCTCTTACGACTTTCATCCTCATAAAACCGGATCTACTCACACCCCGACTCTGTCTTTCCCTCCTCGTGCAGCGTATACCCCAAGATGAGCTCGACGGCAACAGTCACCCAGACCGACCAGCTGGAGACATTGGGCTCGCCTGTGCCTCCATTCACCGCGCATGCCATCTCTGTTTCTTTGCCCACCTGGAGGGACAACGTGGGATATGAGGAGGGCGAGAAGCGGGTCGTTGATGTCATGGTGTCTGGATACCCGCGTTTCTTTATCCACTTGAGCATACAGAAGGTATGTCGTCACCTTGTCGATGCAGCGAGTCGAAATTGCTTGTACGTGCTGAGCACGCGAGCAACGATGACCTGGACCTCAGTTTCATGCGACACATCATTTCAGAGACACACGTGCTCATACTTATTCCTTCAGCTGGCCCGGATATGTGAACAAAAGTTTGGCGTGCAAGACGAGCGGTGTCTCCTCTGCCCGACGCGGAAGATCGCAGAGCAATGTCGCGCATTCATGGTTGATCGCTCCACGAAGGCTGGTTCTCCCGTTCCCGTCCGCCTCGTGCAGTTCACAATCTGTCCAGAGGACGAGGACGTCTCGACACCATGCGTGGAGCTCCATATCGTCTTGTTCCCCAAGGACTCGTTCCCGCTCGCGAAGCAGTTCTGGCAACACACGGGTATTTGCATCTCCTCACGCCTCGCCGAGCGGTGTCTGTCTCTGCTCGGGGAAGACACCGGGAGTCCCAAACCACCTGTGCCTGCTGCCAATCGCCCGCCCGTGAAGCCCGGTAACCGGCACTACTCCGCCAAGAGCTTTGGCAAGTCACCACCAAGCTCTCCCTCCCCGATCCACAGTCGATTCGGCCAGACCGTCATCGATGCGTCCGCAGAGCTAATGAACAAGGATCATTTGAACTATGTCGAGGAACGGTACGGTCGAAACTTGCCCCTCGAGGTCGCTGCCGCGGCGAAGCGCGCACTGCGTCGCCGGATCGCGGGAGTCCTCGTCCATGACACGCCCACGCACTGGTCCGCGGCCGGAGGGCATGAAGCAGAATTGGGGCCCAGTACGCGTGGTGTCGAAGGCGTGACAGAGGACGATGTGTTCTTGTACCCTACCGGCATGGCTGCGATATGGAGCGGACACCAACTGGCTCTCGGGACTCTTCCTCCTGCGAAGAGCGTTTGCTTTGGGTATCTATCTCCATTTTCATGCCCATGGATCACACCCTCAGCTTATCTTTCAGTTTCCCCTACACAGACTCGCTGAAGTGTCTCGAGAAGTGGGGACCTGGCTGTTACCACTTTGGGCACGGGCTGGATAGCGACATTGACGACCTCGAGAAGCTCTTAGAGCAGGAGTCCCAGAAGTCGTCAGAACGCCCAGTGCTGATGCTCACCACGGAGGTCCCGTCAAACCCGCTATTGCGGACGGCAGACCTACCCAGGTTGCGGAAGCTCGCCGACAAGTATGACTTTCTCGTCATGATCGACGAGACCCTCGGGAACTTTGTGAACGTCGAGGTTCTTCCTTACGCGGATATTGTCGTAAGCAGCCTCAGCAAGATCTTCAGCGGCGACGCGAACGTCATGGGTGGCAGGTACGTATCTCTCCTCCCCCTTCTCGGAGTATGGCTCACGTTGGTCCCTCACTAGTCTCGTGCTGAACCCGAAGGGACGACACTACAACGAACTCAAGGCATACATGGCCGCGAACTTCGAAGACGTATACTTTGACGAGGACGCGATTTACATGGAACGCAACTCGCGCGACTTCCGCAGGCGCATCACCGTCATCGACGCCAACACCCTCGCCGTCTGCGAGCTCCTCCACTCGCGCTCCCTCGCGGCCCCGTCCCCGCCCCCGAACCCCGCGGTGAAGGCCGTGTACTACCCGAAATACGTGACGTCGCACAACTACGACAAGTGCCGCGTGCGCGGGCCGAATGGCGAGTTCACCGGGGGCTATGGGGGCCTGTTCTCTGTGACGTTCACAACGATGGAGGCGTCCAAGGTCTTCTTTGACACGCTGCCCTGCTTGAAGGGCCCGAGCCTCGGGACGAACTTCACGCTCGCGTCGCCGTACACTATCCTTGCGCACTACGCGGAGCTCGACTGGGCTGCGGGGTGGGGCGTCGAGGAGGGCTTGGTGCGCGTGAGCGTGGGGATGGAGGACAGGGAGACGTTACTGAGCGGATTTGAAAAGGCGCTGCGCGCCGCGGAGGCGGTTGTACAGCAGCAGAAGCCCGGGGAGGGGCAGGCACAGTAGGTGGCCTCGACGGTTGGGACAGTTACAGTGTTGTAGCATAGATTTCATGGTGCGCGGACGTCCGTTCAACCCGGACATACTGTAGGAGCAATGTACAAGAAATGTATCGTATAGTATAAATACACTACCATCCAACTGGCAATAACCGCACGATCTAGACTTTAAAGTAGATGGTAGTACTATGTCCGAACATCCAGCCCCTCGTCCGGATGTGAGCCGACAGTGATGTCCACCACGCCCCCATCGCCCTCCGCGTCTTCTCCAGAGTCCGTGAAGTGCACTTGATGCAGGTTGGCCTTCTCGTTGAACGACGCCGGTGCGCCCTGCACGCGCTCACCCAACTCGAGCCCAAGCTTCTCCCCTTCGTCGTCGTCGGTACCGTCGTCCAGAGGCTCCTCGACGATTGCACCCTGTTCGCGGATGACAGCCCATGTCTGGTCGGCGACGACGAGGTTCTGCCCTTGGCTGATCGCCTTGACGATCTGGCCCTCATGGTGTGCGTGAAGCGTGCGCCGTAGAGAGCGCGTGACGAACGTCGACAGGATGCGGAGCGGCCACGCAGGCGGGATCGTGGAGATGACCTGGACAACAGAGGTTTAGCTATCGCCCGCAACTTGCGAATGCCCGTCACCTACGTCCACAACGTCGAGGTTCATGGCTTGCGAGTTCAGGAGTTGTGCTGTGCGGTCGGCGGTTGCCTCCCTGCGAGCCGGAGGCGGGGACTTCTCAGCTTTGACTCAAGAATGGGGGGGAAAGCAGAACGTACCCGCCGCTCATGTAGACCTCCAGGAGGATCATGACTAGGTCCTTCTTCACCTCGTCATCGACCGTCTTCTGCCTTTTCATTGGCGCCGCGCCCGCCTTGACGGGTTTGCCTGGGGCAGCAAGCGGCGTGACAAGCGAGGCCCACGGTTGGAGCCCCGAACGCTCCCCGATCTGTTGTGCGGTCTTCGCGGGGACGACCTCGCCGCCGAGCGTGCAGTACGCCTCGGCGGACGTCGCGTCGTTCATGTCATGCACAAGGATAGAGAGCGCAGCGCGGTGGTTGCCGAGCTATGCACATGCCCTGGTGTGAGCCTGCGGATGCGCCGGACGAACGTGCGGCCTACCTTGCCCTCGAGGATGGCGGACTCGAGTCTGAGAATCTTGGCGTGCGGGGAGAGACGTGTGCGCACAGCCTCGGGGTCGTACAACGTTGACCCTTGCAGGAAGAGCACGGTCTTTAATCGTACGCGCTTGGACTGGGAGTCCGGTGTTGTTGAGGCAAAGTAGGAAATGAACGATGTGTCGGAGCGACTGGAAGAGTATGACGAAGCTGATGCGGCCGTGAGCGACATGCACTCAAGACAAGGCGGACAGCCTCACCTTTGGCTCGCCATAACTTCGATGTAGACTCGTCCGCGAGACACGACAACAGCTGGTCGGCGTACGCGAGTGCTAGCTGTGAGTGCAGCTCTGGGTCCTGTGCCACACGTTAGTTCGCATGAAAGTAAACCGTGGCACAATGTTCACATACCTGACTCCGTCGTTGCACAACTAGATGCTCGAGGAGCTGCTCACCCGCTGCGGGGCTCGCATCACGGATCTGCTGGAGAAGTAGCCGGTCGTCTTCCGCTTTCCTCTTCGAGGAGAGAGTGGAGAGCAGAAGCTACACAATGCTCAGACAAGACGGTTGGGCCACATTCGAACGGACAAACCTTCAATGCACGGTCGGCATCCTTCTTGACTAACCACGCCGTCCACCGTTGTATCAATGTCCGGTCTTTCCGATCACTCAACAGGTCAAATATTCGTGTGAGCGGGTCTTTGACCTCCGGGTCCTCCCACTCTCCATCTACAAGCTTGGACCATGCGTCCAGCAACTTCTCATCGTCGCTGTGTCGCTCGTACAGCTTGCAGAGAATGCCTATATGCCGGGACTTGACCAGTACCGGCTCGAGCTCGGATACAACCACCGAGTTCGGCTGGTCTATCAAAGCGGACAGATCCGGCAGTTTCCCTGCAGCGACGTGCAACTTTGCCAGCACTGTGTCGACGACCTGTGGTACTGTCAGCACCGGCGCCCCAGCGCACAACAAAGAGGAGAAACGCACCATCCGCATGGTGTCTACATGCGGCGTCGCTGCCTCCACCGCGAGTTTCCGCCTCCACTTACGCAAATAGGACTCGAGCATGTCGCGTGCAGTCATACTGAGGACGTTGCGCAACTCGACCGTTGCAGGGGCCTCGCGTGTGTTCGGGGAAAGATGTGGGGAGTAGTTCATGACTAGGTTTTGCGCAACTACATCAGTCCCGACGGGAGAGGGCAGGCGGCGGGACGGTGGACCGAAATGAAGAAAAGGAGAAGTCAATGGGGGGTGAATGGGTTGGGGGGCCAGCAGGAGAGAGAGACGGAGACGGACGCGACGAGCGTGACAGGCGTGGGCGCAGAGCAGAGGAGGGCGTTGCGAGCGGTGATAAAGAGCGAAGATTATGGCACAAACACTATCCTATGTTAAGGCGCGGGACGATGGGAACACTCACTGATGTCGTCCACGGAGTCCTCCTGGGGCATGTGCTCTGCGACGCCAGCCATTACGTCGACAGTGTCGTCTTCGGTGAAGAGGTCGCCGCGCAGCTCTGGGTAGTAGCTGACGAGCACACGCGGGTCAAGATCACCTTCGTACAGGCGGTTGCCCGCGTCTTCGAAGAGGGTCTCGGTAAAGCATTGAAAGCCCAAACGTTGGTTCACGTAGCGCAGCTCATCTAGCTAGCAGGCGTCGTGAGTAACACAGGGATAACTTAAGCACGCAACTAGCTTACCTCGTGCCTATCGACATTGAGCGTTGACTGGAGCTTCTTGCGCTGCTGCTCTGCAAGGTCCGCAGCCTCTTCCAGCCTATGCGCGAGGAGCAGAGCGTCGGCTTGAGAGATGAGTGTTGACGGTAGGAGGGCCTGTACGGCATTGGAACCATATACAAGCACGTTCGCCCTAGGAAAGTTCGGATACTGCAGCGTTGCCATAAGGAGAAGGAGGAGGAGAAGGAGAAGGAGGAGGGTGGAGGAGAGGCTCAGGCAGACGTGCGGTACAAGCGCGCGTTCCTGGTGTGGTCTCGAACAGGCGCCCATTTCACGTACTTCCGAAAGGCTCTAACCGCGTTGATTAACATCCACGACCTCCGACTCGTCCGTAACCACGCACAACGGGTTGTGGTCCACAGAAATGCCGGAATCCATTGGCACGTCCGTAAAAAGGCTCAGATCGAGTCAAAGGCGCGTTACAAGGTGACCCCTGGTTCCTAACTTCAGCCGAGGATGTAGCTCGAGGGTAGGGAAACATGCACCGAAGACTACTGGATAACGCAAGCAGAGGTACTTGACGAATTCCAAATCCCCTCCGTGACCAATGGCAAGATCTTTGTGCGGGCGGAGTACGAGACGATGTACATTCGGCTACGCAACGCACACAAGGCGAAACTCGAGCCTGGCGTTCTACCGACTATTCGTGGTATCGTTCTCACCGGACAGCCTGGGATCGGTGCGTCTTCGAACACCTCTCCAGCGATTTCCGGGTCTCAATGCCTTCCTCTAGGGAACTCATACTTCGCCCAATACGTTCTAATCCAGTGCTTGGCAAACCAGCAGGCCGTCGTGTTCTTCACTTCAAGGGGTTCGGCCTTCTTCTTCGACGAATTTGGGGTCCGTATCTGTTCGACTGCACAAGTAAACGCTCCGAGAACCTTCTCTGAGCCCCACTTTGGTGCCCCCGAGACGCGGATATGGTCTCCCATCGACGCTGCCCCTCAGGAAAATCCCGTGCCTTCGAACATCATGTCTCACTTCCTCTTCTTCGTGCTGTTCACCCCGCCGGACGACAGATATCTCCAGGATGGCTATCGCGTGCGGAAATGGATTATGAGTCCTTGGACAGACGAGGAGCTCTTGATGTTGTGTGTATCTACTATTGCTTTTCTCCCTTTGTAATACTAATCTTCTGCAGATTGTCGACTAGCGACATGATGCCGACGGCCGATGCTGCACATACCCTCGAGAATGTGCAAGACCTCCGGTCGCGCGTTGGTCCGTGCCCGGGTTGCATCGCGTTGGCGTTCATTTATCCGGTATTTTATCAACGCAAAGTCGAGAACACCGTCAATGCAGGCTTGGATACTCTCCCCTGGCTCCTCTGCTCAACACCACTGTCGTCGTCTGACCATTTGGTCTTGCTCAGGAGGGCTAGCGAAATCAACCCTACAGTGATGCGGGACGACTCTATAGAGCAGGTTTACACCTTGAAACCTGCGTCGGTGATCGAGAAACTGAGGACCAGGTTGAAGACGCGGAACGCTTCTTCCCAGCCTGTTCAAGTTCCGATGCTAGACAGCATCATCTTCGAGGGCTTAGCCATCAAGCTGCTTTCCAGCAAGCCTCCCAACGGAGTGTGTCGATTTGCATGGCACGCGCAGATGCTCCCGCGGGCCAATCGTCCGCACTGTTTCGAGTACCGGAATGCTTCCTCCGACAACACTCTTGTAGTCACGGAGGACGGGGCCGCTCAGCTCGTCGACGACGAAGTACTCTCGCAATGCGAGCCTTCCTCACTTAGAGACGGTCAAGTCCCCGGCGTCCCGACCCCAACGAACTTTCACGCGTACTCGGACGCGACGGAGCTAGATTTGGCTCTCGGCAAATATTTCGTACCTCTCGCGCTCAACGCTCCCTTCGACGCCTTCTTCGTTGCGGGCGCGAATCCTCGGTCTCAGATGACCGCTCTCTGGATCGTGCAAGTTGCAGTCAGTCGCACCCGCACGGGCGTTTCTCGCGAGTGTCCGACCGTCAAGGAGCTGGTCGGAACGGCGAAGGGGAAGTTCAGGCAGGTTGATGTGAAGTACATGCTGATGATGCCGCACAGAGGGTATAGTTCTATCCAGTGGAATATGGGAGAGGAGTTGGGTGAAGTCGAGGGCGAGGCATTTGTTTAGTATGTCAACTTTCCCTGTTCCACCGTGGAGGATGTTGTCCGACCGAGACAATGAGGCGACGACGTGTCGTTCCACCACGTGCTGCCAGTGGTGTTGTCAGTGTACAGTAGTTGAGCTCTGCGATTGGTGCTTGTAACCATGTACATCGTCGTCACTGGCATCGGTGTGCTTATAGGATGGGGTGGTCATCGCTACATTAGAGGCTGGTGCTTCTTGCCTTCGATAGTTCGCAGCATGAATGATCCTTCTTATATGCGTTGGATGAAAGTAGATCCGAGTCCAAGTCGGACTCGTGGCGGTGCAATATCCACGTGTGTCCTCCCGCCGTCGGTAATTACCGTTCTTGAATCTCCGCCAGGAAAGCGGCGGCCCGTCCTTCTCTTCTCTTTCTTCGACCATCACCACCGCGACCGACGCCCCGAGCAGTGCACTCGTCCACAACGTCCACGTCGTCTCGCACTGGTACTAGTACCGCCCTCCTTCGAGAGCAAATCGAACGCCGGGAGCGTTATGCGAGTTCCAGGGAGACCGCCAGAATCACCGGGTTGTATGCACAGCGTGGCTGGAGTTAACGATACGCGGTGTTGGCTGTCAGGACTCTGGAGCAGGTGTGTCTTCCTATTATGCGATGAAATGCGCCCGCATATGGAAAGGAGAATCGTTCTCCATGTTGTGTGAATACTCGATATCACGGACTTGGGCGGCGGGCCCTCCCGTCTTCGTTCCCGTACAAGCATATCGTGGCAGCATACGGAATGCAATTTTCAGTGGGCTTATCAAGCCATTTTTGACGCTGTAGAGGAGGGAGGCAGCGCGCAAAGCCTCGCTGAAGCCCTCACACCTCGCGTTGCCGCGACTGTAGTGAACTGGTCATTGACAATGAGGAGCGGTGACTCGTCAACGCGTCAACTTCTTGCGCGACTTCGAATCCCGGTATGCGAGAACAGGAAGGTTGTCGTGGATTGCTCAGTTATCCACTTATTCTTGATACATGCAGATGCTACTGTAGACAAGCGGATATACAGGTTGTATTTGTCCTCCTGACACCGGACCTTAAACTTGTCAATCTTGGGTAGCATCTCGCGTGCTCTCCATTCCATTCCAAAGTGCGTAACACGATTGTCATGCAGAAGGCAGCTCCATCTCTAACCTTCCTTATTCGATAGTGAGGCGGTCCTGTCCTTGAAACGCGACGGGCTAAGTCTCCGTCTGCCGACGAAAGCTATATAAGTCACCTGTGAAGGGTGCTGTCCTGCGCCAACGCCGATTGTTCCCTCTCACATCGCGGTGCCACTCGGTGGTTGTGGTTTGACGCACACGGCGTCCCGCAAGGCGCTGCGGATAGCGAACGCTAGTCGTGCGGATTCCGATGCAGACATGTGTACGTTCCAGCTATCTAGTATTGGGCAGAAGGTGTCTCAGGTTGACGTTTCAATGTCGCAGTCAGAACAGCGAAGATCAGCCAGTGGCACCTAACAACACTGTCCGAGTGACTTCGCTCCCACCACCCTACCGCCGCGCTCATTCTGCGCCACGAAGACCTTATAGGGAAGGTCGAGCCTGGTACTGAGAAGCTACACCTATTCTAGTCGCGCCCACGACTTCACAACCCTTCACGACGGGCCTCATGTCCGACCCTGCTGGCCACAACCCGACATCCAGAGCCTCGTTGTGGCTGGCCTGTACCGCAGCGCTCTATCTTGACGCTGTCTCTTATACGTGTCCCACTGGACGTCCCTACAGCCTTCTCAGTCTTCAGTCTCTCTCAGTTCCTCTGCTCTCGGGCCCTGACTTGTATCTTCACTTGTGCAGCCTCCGCCTCATGGCCCAGAACGATCAATACAATCACAGACAAGGACATGTTTGCCGATGTGGGTCCACCCCCTCCGCCTGGCCAAACCTCAACCGTGAAGGCGACCTAGTCCTGTTTTGGCCCACTTTGTACTTCTCCCGCCCCCGACGGAGTGACCGTTCAGTACATGCGTAGCGATGGATGATCTATGTGCAATCAATGGTGAGTGCGGTGCATATTGGACAGTTCTGAGTATTTGTCTGGTTTACAACGCTTCGTTCATGGCTGAATCTCTTCGCAACGGTACTGCCGTACTCCTCCTTTGCCCTGCGCGGACAGAGATGCTCATATGTCGCGGACTTCGTGTACAACGGTCGTCCTCGACAATCAGGGCGCTTGCGCGCCTCCGAGCCTCGTGTATGGGACAGTGCGCCCACAGTGCGCCTCGTTTCCTCCCCTCGACCCTTCCTCGTTGCTGTCTTAGGCCCGCGCTCAGAGTGATACTGATCGTATCTCTCACGGATAGGGTTCCGTTATTCTCTGCGCGCAAGCCAGCTGCCATATAACGGCTTGCTCCCACCACTCGGCCGTCCTCTGGCTGACCCATCGTCTGGCTGCTGGCTGCTACTTGCTACGTTCCCTGCTACCTCGACGTCGGCAGCCCCCTCACTCACTGTGGATGTCGACATCGGAAGCCCTCACCATCGCCGGGACTGCCAGACATCGCGCCTCGCCCGCCACTCATTGGTCAACTCGTCATACTGCCTCCGAGCGCCGTGCCGCCTTCGCGAAGCCGCCCCTCCACCCGACAATGTGCCTTGTCCGGGCATCTTCTTCCCGCATTCATTTCGCAGTACCCCCGGCCTCGTCTTCTCGTCTTACTCAATCCTGGACTTTCGACTTTCGACTTTTGCCCAAGACGAAGCGGCTCGACATGGATCA
Source organism: Lentinus tigrinus ALCF2SS1-7 (assembly GCF_003813185.1). Classification (NCBI taxonomy): domain Eukaryota; kingdom Fungi; phylum Basidiomycota; class Agaricomycetes; order Polyporales; family Polyporaceae; genus Lentinus; species Lentinus tigrinus. The sequence continues at coordinate 59,409 of NW_027137955.1, forward strand.
TGGCCCGACAGTGCGTATTGTACGTCATCCCACGCTCACTAACAACATGCCCTCTGCCTCACCTCCGCCGCTTTCCCCACATTTCCCTGTTCCCGTAATCGGACTACCGGCCATCATGCAACACGTGCTGACAGGCTGTGGGATGAGCGCACATGTTATACGCTTGTTGGGCAGGCATCCCGAGCACAATGAACGCCAGGAAGGTGTGTCTCTTGACGTCTTGAATGCCGCCAAGTGTTAGCTTACCGTCATCGTGCAGGCGCGGTATGTCGTAATGAGACCTGCATCGCTCTGTGTCGGCCTACGACCTAATCCGATATGCTTTCTCGACGATGCTCTCAATGCGCTTGCGCATGATGGACCGCCGCTATACGGCGTTCGTATCTTCTCATCGTCTCTGAGAGCAGGGAACCTCGGGACATGCGCCTGAACGCCCCTGGGGCATGAGACCCAGGACGTCCACGAGGTCCCTCTATTTTCCCGCTGCTCTCTATTCCCGCAGACGTCGTCCATCCATAGAACAAGGGCGCCCGACACGCTCCCATCGACGCTGCATTCTAGACGCTACGCGCCAAATACACACTCTCATCTCCGTCCTCGCACACTCCGCGAAATGCATCCTGACGACGGCCAGACTTGACCTGACGCTCTCCAGCGCAAGTGCTGTACGCGAGCCCCACGCCTTGTATTCCGCGCGTCGGCTGACGGCTCTGGGTGCTGATGGAAAGATATGTATGTCCCTCCATGCACTCCTGCGCGCCCGCTGTGCTGACATAAATCCCAACCTTAACAGCTTATGGAAATCATTGGCACACAGCCGCGCGGGCGGAGGCATCCGGATTCCGGACGTGATGCACTCAAGCCCATCGGCGTACTCTTCTGCCGTGGTCCCTCAATCAAGCTGACGAGCCCGCAGTCCCCCCATTCTCTCGGGCCTCGACTTCTTCGCCCAGGAACCAACCGCACCAAATGCGCCCATGGGTTACGTCGTGCGGGCTTCCCGAACGCATGGTCCCCGCCAGAAACGGGGTGCAAAGGCCATTCTGGCGAGCGAAGGCGCGCTCACGAGACCGCGAGCCGGGAGCGTACGTCTATTTCGATTGCGATAGGCCCTGTTCCGGGCCTGCGTAAAGGTAGGTAGTGCGCGGCGAAGTATTCACAGGAATAAACAGAGATATATCCGGGACGCGGAAAAAAATAACCTATTCCGGGGAATCGAGACGGGAGTAAGTAGGCAAAGTGTACGGCCAAGGGTCCCTCGAGACTGGTGAGTGCTGCGAAACGTTTGGGCAACTATTACTGATACTTATCCTTCTCCTCCCAGAGCCGTGGGGCGCCGCGGGGCGCCCTCAAATAATGGATACAGTGCGACGCGTCGCGGGTAGTGATACAGTGGTACACAGACGAGATCGGACGGGACAGGGTCAAGGCGATAAACCAAGATAATGGGACGAAGACCTCACCTGGGTACCAGGGCAAGGCTCGAGAAGATCAGCTGAGAGCGGAGCGGAGCGCGGGATGAGATAGCAATAAAGAAAAATAACGAGTGGTAAGTGAGAGAGCGAGGGGGGGAGAAGGGGAGAAGAGCGTTCTAAATCGCGAACGTGGGCGCAGACGACAGGTATGTCGGGGCAAATGCGGCGGCGTCCACGGGATCCAACGCCGGCCGCCCGTAGAAGCTCGCGAAGTCGCCCTTCGGCGGGACGCCTCCGAAGTCCTGGGTTCCGTACGCCATGTCAATGCCCGTGGGTGCGCAGAACGCGGGCACGCCAGACGGATAGAGTTGCGCCCCATGCTGAGGTAAGAATTCCGCGGACGGATCGTACCCGTGGCCATCACTGCTGAGGTAGTTATCCAGGATCGAGGTCGGATCGCAGGGCGTATGCACGGAAGAGTACGTCTGCGGGGTGCCGGGCATGCTGGAGAGGGGCGAGGACGACGTGGTCCAGTTGCAGTTGTCCATGAAGGACGTGTCGATCGTGAGGTTGAACATCTCGGGCGCGGAGACGCACGAATCCTGCGAATCCTGTGAGTACGCCTCGAAGACTCCCTGCTGATCGAGGGGATCGCAAGCCTGGTATGTCATCGCGGGGTTCGCGCTGCTGTCGAAAGAGAAAGTGCTGAAATCCTGCAGGCGATCGTCAACATCATCAACAACAATGCTCCGAACAAGCACGGCGCTAGACTCACAAAGGAAGGATTTGCGGGAGGGAGCGAGTAGGATGGGGTGGGAACGTATGGCGACGAAGGTGAGCTGTAGTAATCGCTCTCGGTGTCCGGTTCCGAAGGTGGCGGGGGGGAGGGAGTCGAGCACTCGTACGCCGGCGTGCGAGGGACCTCGGGCTGGGAGCTCGACGAGCGCTTGGTCTTGCGCTTCGAAGGCGTCGTGGGCTCAGGACTGAGGAAGGGCGGATTGGAGTGCTCGGTATCGGGGGCGGGCGCGGACGACGAACGTCGGTAGTGGCGCGCGGTGATGGGAGCCTCGAAGCGGGTGACGACCTCGGGGACGTGGTGGCGGTCGAACTCCTGGATGGCGGCATCGAGGTCCGCGCCCTTCTTGCCCTCTATGAGCAGCTGCGCTATCTTCGCGCAGCGCTTTAGGTCCTTCGGTTCTACTTCTCTCACCTTCCGCTTCTCCGTTGGGCCCTTCCCCTTGGTGTGCAAGGGGCGGAACGCGTACTGGGGGAACTTGCGCTTGTGCTCTTCGAGCGCGGCCTTGGCCTTGGCGTGCCAGACCTGCCGCTCCTCGTGAGGGAGGTTCTGCCAGGTGAGTCCTATGATCTTGGACAGCGTGGAGTGGTTAGTCTCGACCTCGGAAGAGACGTGCTGGTTTTTGATGAAGGACGAGCGGAAGAGGATGAAGGCGTTCGGCGGGCGGGGGATGTGGTTCTCGGGCTTCTTCTTGGCGTGCGCGGCGCGGCGCGTTGTCGCGTCGGCGTTGGCGGGGAAGAGAAGCATGTCTCCAGAGGAGTCCGCAGAGGGGCTGGGAGGATCGTTGAACGTGCCGGGGGTGACATTCGGGGCGAACGCGAAGCTCGGCGCGGCGGACATGTCAGCTGCTGGAGTGGCAGTCAGTTTAACATCTGTGCTCGGTTTATCAGTCGCGCTCGCGCGCTGTGCATGGCCTCTGACGGACCTTGGGCCGCGGTGCGCTTTGAGGGGCGGACGCGTTCGCAAGGCATGGCAGGAGACCGAATGTGGCAAGAGACCCAAGATGCAGCAGCGGGCGGAGAGGGGAGTGACTCGAGAGCCGGGGAAGTGATGGAGGAGGGGTGTCGCAAATGGAGAACCGGAGGGAGATTACATACATCTTATAGCGGCCGTGAGGATGGGGGTGCGAACGACGAAGCAACTCCGAAAATCGTGGCGTTACGGCCATTCGAGACTTACCCGAAGCGGCGGACTCAAGTAATCTCGCCAATTCCTGGCGGCATTTCTGACGATAAGCCGCGACCCGAATGGCAGCATTGTTCCAGCACAAGGGACGCAGCTGACCACCCAGGTCACGGTCCTCTCTCCCTACCGCCCGCCCGACTGATTTGCTCGTGCAATTACGTCTCCGCACATGCCCACCACGTCTGCGCCGTGAGAGCGAACGACACACCGCCAACCGTGCTCGACAGCGCCGACGTCCTCCGCCAGCACCTCTGCGTCCGAGTCCGCGAGTCGCGAGCGGAGGCATATCGTGCGGGGCAAGCACGATCGAGATGCGCATGATGAGATGGCAGGGCCCATGTTGCGCAACCCACCATGCTAGATTGAGCAATCGTTGTACTGCGCTCTTGCTTCGTTCTTTTCCCATTGGACAAGCGCTGCCTCCCAAGGTTGTTCAGCCGTAGCGACGGTGATCCAGGGCCTGCCTTTCCCTTGCAAGCTGCCTTGTAAGTTGTGCGTTGAGTGCTCACCGTCGAGCGTTGTCGATCCTATGTTTTGATACAGCCCTCGCCAGCCTAACGCCACATCTGGGATCGATTGCCCGTCGAGATCACACAACGGAAGCAAATTATTGCCACGAGATTTGCCCCGATCCTTCCGTCCCTGGTTAGTGACGCACTGCTTGCCAGTCTCTAGTCATCCTCCCCGAAGGTATCTGGACCGTGGACGACCGTAAAGCGCACGGACACAAGAACTTCCCTCCGCGGCTTCGCTCATTTGTCGTCTACACCCGTGTACGGCATTGCTTCTCGTCCAGCGTTCTCGCGTCGCGGAAGCTTTTGGAGATCAGCATCATGAATCCCTGGAGCGCGCCCAGAAATCCTCGCCCAGGCTCTGATATCAAGAGTGTTCGACATCGGCCGTCTGCTCAGGTCCTCCGTCCTGCTCCGTCAAATAAACCTCAGACTCTGTGGGCGTCGCCATCACGGCTTCCAGCTGTCAGTGGCTCGGTGCCAACCGCAGACCACTTATCGAGGGTAAAGCGTTTCCTAAATGGATAAGTGGACAACAAGGGTACCTGGCGCGCCAATCTGGGAACTCGTCCACACAGGCGCCCATGCTGCTTCGAAGATTCCGCATCCGAATCCGAATCCGAATCCAAATCCAAATCCAAATCCCATCGCAGCCCACGGCGCCCCCTCACGGTCGTCTTCCTCTCAGGAAGGGCAATCTGTTGCTATACTCCCAAGCTTCTACTGTGCCTGCAAAAATAAGACGTACCATCCCGCCTTCGTGCCGCGGCGGGCCCGAACACGCGCTCTATCACGCAGTACGCTCCTCTGCTCCCAGGCAATCGGCATAACAATCACGTCCTACATTATCCGGCTCGTAGCGGCCAAACCGGGACGACGGCACACCCACCGACCCATCCGGGCGTACACATGCACATGAGGAGGAGCGGCCAAGGGTTTCTTCGCGCATGATGCCCGTGATCGCCCACGGGATTTCTGCGTGAGCCCATGCGACTGCCGTGGAGACCCCCTGCGCGGTATCATCGTCTCTTGACGCTCCTGGGATCAGCCCCGACGTCTTCGCTGTGGAGCCGCCGAGGACGTTAGCAACGTACGTTAGCATTGCACGCCCTACGCACTTGGCCTGGGGACGAGCTCGACGTTTGCAGGCAGCCTTGTTTGCTGCGAAGCCTGCGAAGTCGCTGCGCGCCAGGGCTAACCCAGAATGTCAGCTGTGCATTGTGTTGTCCATTGTCGCGGACGCAATTGGACCGTGACAGCGGAGCCACAGGGATTCTTCTCCGCGTGCGCGTGATAGCAATTCTAGCACGGTTCCACTGCTTCCCTCTCTCTCCCGTACGTGCGTGCGTGCATGCAATTCTGCCCAGTCCCCTTCCTCCTTCTGCTTGCGTACCGGGCCCGGAGATGCGCCCGATAACTGCCGGAATGCAGCCTTCCGCGATCTGCGAGCTGTTCCGAGCAGCTGGCCTGCCTGCTTCGCAGCCCTAGCCGGCCGTATCTTTACGCCATGCATGCCATGTTCTCTGCATGGGCAGTGACGAGCACCAGTGCTTGCGCACGCGAGGGCGGAAGGACGGGAGAGATGACGACGGAGGCACGCCGTTGCCTTTCTCAGCGGGCTCGCCCCGCGCAACGTGGCCCAGAGAATGCACGTGTACGGAGCTGGTGACCGTACGCCGAGGCTTGCATCTCGCAGGCTCGCGCACTGGCGCCCTTCCTGCCTGCAGGCAGCGCGACATTGATTTTTTGGGAAAGATAAGCACCGCAAAATAAAATTCGGAAGCCCAGGACAACGACTTACACCTCGCCCTGTTTTTTTTGGCCCAGCCAGATTTTCGGCCCCAATCGATATTCTTACGGTTTATCCACCCGATCCCCTCCCTTGCCAGCTGGAGACGGTCCGGGAGGAGTATGCATTCGCCGCATACCTCTGCGGAAGGGCTATAGCCTCTTGATCTGGACTGCGGGTCATGTGGGAGGCGTCGTTGTATGAACTTGGCGAACCCCGCATGTGGCGCAGGAGGCAATGGCGTATTGCGCCTCTGCCTTCTATCGTCGCGGAAATGAACGCCTCCTGGACTATGAGCCGCTAATCAAGACCTTGCAAACGAGGGCGGTGGCGATTATGAGGACTCACCGGTGAGATGGCTTGCAACTCGGTCCGCTAGACGTCAGGTATGAGGGTCTCGGCCGTGGCGAGTTCAATACAAGGTTGTCCCGGGAACGTAGACATCCGCACGGTGCATGTTGCGTTGCGCATCACTGCAACCGCGCACGAATCAGTTGTCACCTCGGAGGCCGGAGGGAGCGGTGGGCGCTGGCCGCGAGCTGCTAGAAGCGTGCAGGGCTACGGGAGATGAACGTGAGAAGATGCGAGTACAATGTCCTGGCGCGACTCCTCATGCCTCATGCGGCTGGCCATGGGTGGGTGGGTGGTGGTTAGCCCCAGATCGGCGGGCGAGATGCGCCCATGCGCTCCTGGCTGCCAGGCGTCAGCCCGCGTATTTTGCGAACGCCGGGAGAACGGAATATGAGCGCACCGATCCTCAATTCCTCTGATCCTCTGGAGTCTGATCCTACGTCGTCTTCTCCAGAGACCTCCCGAATCGATCGCCACAATCACATCCGAGTCCGGGCCCCAGCAAGTGGTGGTGGCGCACCCACATCACAGCTAGGCTGGAGCGGTAGGTGTCGCTGGGTTTTGGCAGGAATCTGGGGCGTGAATCTTCCCGTCACGCTTCAGGGCAGAAGCAGGCTTAGTTGCACAGCTCATGATCCGGGAGAGAGAAGAGAAGCCAGCATCATACCTGCGGGCGCGGTCGTTAGGCAGGCCGCCCAACTCTCAACCTTGATAGACAAGGCACCCTGTGGCTGAACTTAGGTCGCGCGGAGGTGATGAACTCGGGCTCGATAGAGGCTGACGTTCATTTCGGAGCGCGTCGTTTCGAGCTTGCGTCAGCCGTCTGCGACCGCATGTCGCAGCGGCTAACTAGACGTCTAAGAGCAGTCAGCGAGAACAACGGGCATGATGACGAGGGGGTGCTAGATAGGGAGAATAACATCTCATGTTGTTCATCTCTCCATTCTTCGCCTAACCTTCGAGCTTCAAGAGTGGCGCGAACGTGCGCATACAAGGGAGCGCTGAGCACCCTTGTATTCGAGAGTACGCAGCCAGACTGCTCAGTGCGGTATGCCGAATGATGACTCGGATAGGATACCTGGGGCACAAGGCGATTTCTGACAAGAACTGATAAGCGGGCGGTGTAGGAGAAGGACTTCACCACAGAAGGACTGCCGGGCATATGATTCCAGGCAAGAGACAACATAACGTGCGGCAGGATTTTGACATCGGACAGCCGCAGTTGGCAAGGAGGGGACCCTTCTGCAGCACATATGACGCAGTATCAGGAAGCTCCGCCGATCTCTCCGAAGAGCTGTAGAAGGACACACCAACGGACTTCGTGAACGCGCATAACCTACCGCAACATGTGCGACGGCTTGAGCGGGTCGCTATGTGCTATTGCGGTGACATCGTTGTAGCAAACCAACAGAAGGATACCCAATTATGCACGAACCGCTACTTTGAATGTACCGCATACAAGACAGTCTTCAGCTCTGATGGACCCGTTTTCAAACAGTTTTCATTCATGTTGTACATGATAGCTCACCTAGTATTCGACGACAGGAAGTTGAGCTACTTTCAGCATGTGGCTCTAGCCTCACCAGCCTCGTGATCGGCCTGGTCCTGTAACCGAACAATGCAAGAACAGTTATGCCTGCCGTTCAGCGACATAGTACTCGGCAGCACATGCATGAGCGACGCACCAGAACAACCGCATCCGCCTCGATTTCCACAAGCATCTCCGAGGACACAAACCGTGCGCCCACAATCATCGTCGCCGCCGGACCCACACCGCCCAGAGCATCCCTCAGCGCATCCCCCACCTTGCTCGTGTCCTCATCCCTCGCAACGAACATGCGTACGCGCACAATCTCCGACTTCGACCCGCCAAGTGCCGTCACAGAGCGTACAATCTCGTCGAAGATCGCATTGGCTTGGTCGTATGCCGATCCGGGATAGCGCAGCTCGCCGGACTCGGGGTCGATGGACGTCGTGCCAGAGACGAAGATGAAGGGACCCTTCCGGACGGCTCTCGAGTAGCCAAACTTCTCCTCGTAAGGATTGTTCGTGCGGAATCGTTGCATGGTGGATGGCAAGGCGGCGGTACGGGAGATGCATATGTCGCAGTGGTCACGTACCTTTATCCGGTATCCATCCTCTGGCGATCCCCTGGCATGACTCGACCAAAATTGTCTGTATATCCAGCTCACTGACTCGACTAGAGCTCCCTGTCGTTGAGAGACACGAGGCGTGGCGCAGGGTAAGTGCAGGACACGAGGAGACAACAATGTTGCGGCGTGGTGATGGTCGGGAACAGAGTTGTGAGCGGCGGTGCAAAGCCGGAGCTGTTCCCAACGACGTCATCCCCACCACTGGCGGTGCTCCCGACAACGACGAGCGGACCTCAGTCGACGCTGACGACAGCGTCCTCGACGCCGACAGTGGCACTGAGTTGCAAACTCCCGTCTGCTATTCGGACCGATGCGTCTACAGCAACCGCCTCAGCGCTCAGGTCACGGAAGCTGCGCCTCGTGCCCGGATAGCTCTGCCTCTGGCTCTGGCAGCTGCTCGTCTTTATCCTCGTCCATCTCGCCCTCCTCGCCATCGCCATGGGCGACTTCCGCGACATACCGCCCCTCGTCGAAGCCCCAGGCTCGATGCCGACGATGATGAGCAACGCGAACCCGTTCGCGTCCTGGGACTCCCTCCGCACGCCCAGCGCGGGCCCCGCCCCGCCCCATTCCTTCAGCCCCGCACCCGGCTTCCTTGGGCCCTCGCCATGGCCTGGATACGACTCGCAGGCGGGCACGCCGATGTCCTGGGGCTCGTCGTCCATGATGTCGACTCCGATGCTCGCTGCGCCCGCCATGGCCGTCACGCCGAACGTCCAGGGCGGCTTCATCAGCCCTTCCGGCTGGCCGCGTCCGCTCGCCACACAGGAAGACGTCGACCGGAGCCCACCTTCAGCATGGGATCGTGTCGACGACGGGTACGAGCGACGACAACTTGCTCCCCGTGGTAACACCCCGACGCTCTCGCGGAGCGTGTCCCTCTCATCCAGTCCGTCCTCTGCTTCTCTCTCCAGTCGTTCGCTATCTCGCAATGCGTCCCTCAGAGGAGGCAACGCTGCTGAAGCCCTGAAGCGTCCGCCACGGGAATGGCGGATAGATTTCAGCCTGTCGGGCGCGGGCTTCCTCAGCGGTCTACTGGGAAACCGAGCACGATCGAAGTCCTTCGGAGGCAACGGCGGTACGCATTCGCGCTTCTGCCGGCCTTGCTTCTTCGTATACTGACATCTCACGTCTCTTCCAACTGCACAGTACAAGAGAAGGTTGTACTGCATCCCTACATCCGGTACAACGCGTCGAAGCCGCCGATGCACCTCGACCTCCGCGAGTCCCCGAACGCGATCAAATTCCGCGCCCTCAAGGACCGCACGCTGAACAACTGGGACCTCATGCGCTTCGTGTGCGAGCCCCCGCTGCCCGTGATGCGCCTCTACCACGAGCGACTGCCGTGGTACATCGAGGTCGAGGCGCAGAACCCGTCCGGGGTCACGCTCTACGAGCTCTTCTGCGCGATCCACTACTGCATGTGGACCCAGATCCAGAACGCGGACTACTACAACGTTGAGATGACCACCGAGGCGCGCGCACACGTCGCGGAGGCGTGGGCCGAGCGGTGTCGCACCGACGAGGAGCGTGCGCAGGGCATCCGCCGCGTCGACTACCTCATGGGCCGCGTCGTTATGGAGGGCATTCAGAAGGGCAAGGATGGTATGTTCGAAATCAAGACGCGCAGGCATGGCTCAGCCTAGTCCTCCACCATCTCCCCGTCAGTCGTTCCGTTACGGTTCACCAGTACTTTCGTGTGGCGTCGTTATCGTGGTCTTGGAGAGTCCTTGCCTGGTGCAGGCAGCAGCCATATTGATATCGTAGAAGTCTGTAAGTGAAGCCGATCATTGTATGCAGTATTTATTCTTGTAGTTAGCCTCATCTGTGTACATCCATCCATACCGTTCCATCCTTGGCCTCATCTCACCTCCTGCTCTGTATGATTCTTGCTATGCTAGTGTCACTTGGGACGATCTTCGGTAGCATATACCATACGCATCTCAATTGTACCATCACTCGTCCGCAATGCAAATGCTTAGGTTATCGCGCTACGCTGCGCATGGACTAAAGTATATAATAATACTGCCGATACTGGAACAAGCGACGAACGAAGGCTACTCCAGCCCGCGTCGGATACCGTCGAACACCCTTCCACCCGCGCCCATGATGACGCCCCCAACGAGCCTCCCGACCTTCTTCCACTCCCTCGAGAACCCATGCCGATGGTGCCCATTGCCCCCTGGCAACCCGCCATTGAGCCCATACACGGCCATCGCCACACCCAGCACAAGCACCGCGCCGGCGACCATCGTCTTCCTCTGCACGACGATATCCGTGAGCCTCCGTGGCTTGCGCAGCTTCCGCCTCCTCCGCTCTTCCCGCTCCTTCTCCTCGCGCCGCCTCTCCCTCTCCCCCTCACTCATCTCGGGCTCCCCCTCGACGTGCGGCAGGACGATGAGCTCCGGACGCGTGACCATGAGCTCAGCCTCGTCGTCGTCTGGGAGGTCGGACGCACGCTCCGACCAAGTGAGCATCACGCTCTGCGGGCCCATGATCGAGCTCAGCGCGATGCCGGGATGGGAGGGCGGGTACAGGTTGAAGAGCTCGTCTGCGTGGCGGAGGAGGGCCGTGACCGATATGCGTGCGCGGTGCGGACCCGGTTCGTGTTCCAGCGGCTCCGGGGAGGCCGTTCGCGGTGGTATATGCTTCTCATCTTCGGGCTCAGGCAGTGACGGTTCCAGTGGCTCCTCCTTGACCTCGACCGTCGCATCTGCATCTGGCGGTAGCGTCGCGTCGACGGAGCGCGCGTCGGTCTCTTCTTCCATTCCAGCCTCGTTAGCCGGAGGATGAACGTCATCAGAAGCTGGTGTGTCGATTGTGGTCGGGACCGCAGAAGCGTCATCGTTGCTCCGGCCTTCTTCAGAGCCCTCCGCATAGTCTTCCGCATTGCCCTGAGCCGAACCTAAGGTGTCAACAGGAGCTTCTGGACCGGACGGGAGATCTGCGGTGGCGGCGGCGACAGGAGCTACTCCTTTGGGTATAGTAGGTGCAGGGTCTTCTGTCTTGACTGGACGATCTGCTGTCTCGGCAGGGCCCTCGGATGCCTCCGCCTTGGGCATTACTGCGGACTCCTCGCCTTCCTCGTATAGGTCTGGGAGGACGGTGAGTAGCGAGTGCACCATGCCATCTTCGCCCTCGTCTTCAAGTACCTGGACCTCTTCTCGGCGCGTGAGCGTCAGCTGGAATCCGACAGCACGTCGTTAGTATGTATCTCTTTGTCCACTATGCGGTACTTACTGCGGCGGCGAGGTATACGACAGCTATTGGTGGCCGGGAGAGCAGGTAGTCGAAGATGTGTTGGATGAGGGGCAGAGTCGGGACGTCATGAGAGAACAGGGTAAGTAGGTTGGATAGGGCGAAGTAGGGTAGCGGGGCGACGCTATGAAGACATATTAGTTCAAGGGATCCAACGATAATATCAGCAATGTGCACAGCTCGCTGAACGTCCTTGAAGATCCTTATATGCACTTATGGCCTTGGACCGGGTGTCCCAGAGGGACAGGACATGTCCCGCAGATAACCCAATCCCTGGAGTGGCAGGAGGGATAGCGAGAGGGTGGCTACCCCGATGATAGCTGCTGCGCTCTACGAGGGTTTCGGCGACCCACAAACGGAATTCTCGAAGTTCCTCGACCACATGGCCAGCTGGAAATATGCACCTATGGCGTCTTGGACAGACGTGCCTGGGTGCCCTTGCAGCCTGGTACAAGCCCACAAGGAAGGGGCTTAAGAGAACTCCAAGGAGCGCCAAGAAAAATGTGCAAAGTGCTGCTGTAGCATGTCACTGGCAACGCACCGGTCCAAAGTAGCAGCGAACTTCTCGTCAGTGAGGCGTAGCAATCGCTTTAGAATGCTGATAGTAAGGACGTCAGCATTAAAAATTGTGTAGATCGGGATTGACTCGAGAGAAGGGCTCACCGTAGTAGGCCGACTACTGGGTCCAAATTGTCACCCATGGAATCTCGGACGCGATGTAAACTCAGTTTCTCCGTCACCGGTAAGTGCAGCTCTCTAGGCAGCGTGAGGAAGATGACCGAAACAATGTCATGGTATCCCTGAGTTGTCGGAACGCGCGTAAAGCTCCGCCCTCAGGGGGAAGCAGGGAGCAGACGCACCTGAAAGTAGTGTAGCCGCGGTCTACGTCGGAAGACGGAGACAATCAAACGGTTTAGAGCAGTTTGTAGCCTCTCTCTACTGTTTACGCCATCTGTTCCGCCATGCGGGTGAGCCGCTGGCCACGCGGTATTGAGGAGAACAGTTTCACCTACTGTATACAAGACAAACGAGCGGTCCGTGTCCAGCTCAATCTGGCGTTCGTCCGCATGCGGTTTCTCCCCCAGGACGGGCTCCTGCAACGCCTGCTCGAGAGTGGTGTCCGACCACACAGAGTGATCTGTGGCTTCGCGTTGATCCTGGAGTTTCTCGGTGTCTACATGGGCGAGCTTTGGCCTAAAAAAGTTCAAATAATGTGTAGACACGACCAAGACGCGTCGACTCACCATATCCGTATCCGGTCCTCTCCAAAGCCATGCGGCTGTAGGCTCAATGTTCTGAGTGCTTGCCAGTCGAGCTCCTCGGGCCTCTGATGCGTGCCATCTTCCATTCCAGCACTGCCGCAGATATTACGAGGTTACGAGACTAGCAAGACTCTAACGGGGATAAAACAGGCGTGAGGGTATGATGGTAAGAGGCGAGGTTGGAATGGCGGTGACGGCATGCTGCCAGTGCCGTTGGCGCTGAGCATGGAGATAAGATAAGATTGAGCAATTCTGCCCAGGGATGCGGTAACCTCACCTTGTACTCAATCCACAACATCAACCTGCTCTTTTTGCAACACACGACTTTACTTACTGGGCATCCTCTGGAATCCACTCTCATCCTGAGGTCTACATACTTTGGCACGCTCTAACATCTCGAAGCGCTCACGGAGGCTGTACCGAAGTTAGCGAACGGGCGACGCGTGTGTGGCACGAAGGCGTCAGCACCTGCTTTCGGACAATAACCATAACCTACCGCACAAGCGGATAAGGATCGCAACACTCGTGAGTAAATACCCAGGCCTCGATATAGAAGAATACACCACGCCCAGGTAATGTCCCTGCCATCCTTTCCCCCGTCCCACCACCACCACCACCTTCCTTGCTGCCACAAGTCGCTGCATCTACCCCCTTTCCCCAGTGTGCGGGGCCACCCCCCTCCGGATCGACTGCCGTTGGTGCTCTAGAAGTCGAACGCTGACACTCATGCGTCCGAGCCAGAGATCGCCCACGATGCACGCACCGCGAAGGAAGTCTTGCCAGGCCCTCCTCCCGGACGGCGAGACGCCCTGCAGCGCGACGTTCCGGGGGTGGGGCAAGTACTGCACCCCGCACCTCGAGGAGTGCGCGCAGCTCTCGGGCCAGTTCAAGGACGCTGCGGCGCGCGCCGAGCGGCTGCGCAGGACCGGAGAGCTCACAGAGAAGCAGGTCCGTGCGCTCACGAACGCCGCCTCAGTCGACAGGGCCATCGACAGGGTGCGGCAGTACCTGGAGGCGCTGAATGAGGAGAACAGGACTAGGGCTGCTCTGTTGGGACGGTTCCCGGCGGAAAGTAGGTCCTCTGTTACTGTGCGAGCCTGTGTTCGTGTGACTTGAGCGTTTCTGCGATTGCAGAGGATGAGCGACACATGCAACGACTGACGGTTGTTGAAGAGAGGAAGACGGCGTGCAGCGCGCTGATTGAGCAGCTTCAGCAGCATCGCGAGGAGGTCTTGACGAGGTCTCAGCAGAGGCGGGAGCGATACAGGGATCCTAGTCAAAGCAACCCAGAGAGGCAGCCGCTCCTCGGCCGTCCACGTCGCTCCCGGCGAGTGTGGATTTTTTTACTTGTGCTTGTGGTAAGCTTGCAGATTCCGACTGGGGATGCGCTCGCTGACAGCGCTGATGTAGCTTGTCGTGATTCCGACGGTCTTCATGATTGCTGTATTACTCAGTATCAGCACAGGATCTCAGGAGTTCCCACCGGTGAGTAGCACCTGACCCATGCTGTTGCGCACGCCTTAACTCGTCTGTCTTACAGATCTCTATCTGACGGCTGGGATGACTACTACTGTTGTACATCTGGTTTACATAGTTCGGGCGTCTTCCCCGGGCACTGGACACTCATTCGCTCTTATTGTACCAACACCACTCACTTCATACTTTGCTCCTCTCTCGTGATGCATGTACTGCCTCTACTCTTGTATCAACACCTTGTTGTCGCATACACCCAGTCCCGTCCCATCATACAAGCGCATGAATTCTCCGAGGCAAGTGCGCGCTTAGCCACTGTTTTCGGCTCTCTCCGAGTTCGAAGCCTCAAGGCGAGTAAGTATATATACGTTCTGCACATTCCCTTTACTGACAGTATTGACATGCCAGCGGGCAGGCATCAAACCTAATAACCGCGACAAGGCCGTGCGGCTTGTCGTCCTGCTTGCACCTTTCCCTCATGTCTGCCCCGCTCCCATCCGCCGCCTGAACACTCTCAGACCTCGGAGCTCTGGACATCGTCATGCCTGTGGACGCCGCGTCGCCTGCGCGCTGTAAGGCTCTTCTGGAGGACAAGAAGACGCCGTGCGAGAGGAGGGTTCATCAGAGGAGAGGCCGGCGATTCTGCGACCAGCACTACGATCAGTACAAGGAAGCCACATCAGCGTACAAGAGAGCCTCCGAACGTGTCGAGGGACTGAAGAAGGCTATCTGCGTTCTACGGGATAACCTACACACCTATCTTGCTACGGCCCACATCGACAGCGCGATTAAGGTGGTGAAGAGGTGGCAGGACGCGATCGTTGAGGAGATGCGACTCCGCGAGGTGCAGCACAAGCGTTTCTTCCATCTTGAAGGTGCGTCCATGCCGTGGTTGAAACGCGGGCAAATATTGGCGCTGAATGAGTTGAGCGTAGAGGATGTGGGACATCGCATATGGCGGCAGGGTCTCGCAGAGAACCTCGTCAAGGCCGAAGACCTCATTGTGCAGCTCCGACACCAGAGAGAGGTCGTTTCACATTCCCAGTCTCACCAAGCTGTACGGGCACCTGTCAACACCCCCCCGAGACCTGCCGTACCTGCACTTGCGTCGCGAGCTTCTATGCAGGCGGCTCGCCTGGCCCGGGAGCGTGTCAAGCTACTCAGGCATCCTCAAGCGCGCTACGGCGTGTATAATGCTCCGGCTGGGCACGTAGATCTGGAGAGACAACCACTGGCAGATCAATCGCACAAGAATTCTACTAGCGAGGACATCTGTCTTAGCCTGGTGGTGAGTCGTCTTCGAGTGATTTTCTATGTGAGGTCCAGCAAGCTCACGATCCGACGACACAAGTGCTTGGTCATGGCTGTTGTTGTCGTCTGGCTGCTGTGGCAGGCGTATGCCCGGTGGATGTTGTATGGCGGTAAGTGTATCGTCTGTTGAAATTTGAGAACCACGCCTTCTAACTTGCGTGACAGTCTAGCCAAAGTCTCATTGTTGTGGTTACCGTTCTTCGGCCCTACCGACGCGGCGGCCCTGTCTTCGTATTGCTTCTTGTATTCCTTCATCTGGTTAACGCTCAAGTTGTGTTTCAGAACATGTACAGTACAACGTGTAGGCTCCCCTGTCCCAGTATTCGCGATGTCACAACTTCCTTATAGTCTGGGCGTTCGATTGGCTCCAACTTGAGGTCCGAGTACAGAGTACAGCGTGGCGCGTCCAACCGCATCACATCTGTGCAACATGTAGGCAGTAGTACCCGCTTCAGGCTAATGACAGGTACCAGCGACTAGATTGTACATGGGTTATGTTCGGACCGCAACCATGAGGCCTGAGGCCCGTGCCCATGCCACATACTCATGGCAGCCGAAAGACTCGGGTGCGTTACAAGTTCAAATGGGCCTCGAGTTCCTGACCGTACCACCACTGACTCGGAGTCCCGTTGACCCCCCATCACCAGCTATGGCGATAGACTTGAACCCTCCTCCCTCCACGAACGAAGTCCGGCCCTGCGAGGCGCGCCTCAACGACGGGAGGACGGCTTGCGGCCGCGAAACGGCTGACGCCGCTTTCCCGCATTGCGGCCCCCCACCGCCATATTTACAAGGACCTCACCACGGAATACAAGGCGCTCTCGAGGGAGGTCGAACAGATGAAGGAGCAAGCTTGCATCTCGCCGGGAGCAGTGAAGGCCATGCAGGCCATCGCTGAGGTCGACGCCGCGATGCATCGGGTGCGGGAATGGCGAGAAGGCATTGACAAAGAGATCCAGAAACGCAAGGAGCATACAATGAAGTTCTTTGCCGGTAAACGTAGGTGTTCATGCCCTGATCACGGGATTGGTACAGCGACAATAGCTGAACGCGCGTGTCACAGTGGACGAGGGGCACCGCAAGTGGCTGGAAGGGTCTTGATCGGGACAGGTCGAAGGCCGAAGACATCCTTCGGCAGCTGGATACGCGGAGAAGGGAGATTCTGGAGGCGGATCCGGAAGAGGCACGCCGTGCAATGGAGGAGGTTGGGCACAGCACGTCGGGGGAGCGTGGAGATCAGTTCGCGCGTACGGTGCCAGAGGAAGCCATTGATTCCGCCAAGACGGGTGTCCCTGAGGTTGTCGCACTTCCGGAGAGAGCCAACCTGCAAACCGGGTACAATGAGCTGAGAGGGTCGAGCAGAGGGCGTGCCCCATCGCACCGGGGTCGTGCAGAGCACTGGCAGGAGACGCGCCGACAGTTCCCAACTGCTGGAACATATGCAGCCTCCCCAGCTCATGTTGTTCCGCCGACGCCGCAACCACAGACCGCGGCTAGGAAGCACGTTCCCGAGTCCCATTCAACACAGGATAGGAACCCGAGCGTCGGACTCCTCCAGAATGGACAGAAGTATTCCTCCTCCTACCGTGGAGCCTTACCAGTCCAGGCCTGCCGATATCGAGAGCCAGAGGCCAGCCACACCCACGGACGAGGCTCCTGAGCGACGCACCGTCGATCTCCGCATGTTCGGCTTGTTCGTGATGGTGAGGATCAAGAATGGTGCAATTCGACTTGCTGCGCATCACTCACCACTCGTTTATGCAGGGCACCACTGTCGTCGTCCTTGAATCACTGGTCCTGTGGTGGGCAATGGGACGGAACTCGCACAAGCCCAAGGGTGAGTCTTCAAAATTTGTGATGTTCCACGACTTCACTGACGTGCTGTCCATCCCGAGACAGCCTCTTGGCTGTGATACTTGTCGTAGTTGTCACTGTCTTGAATTTCCTTGTCTTATTCGTCACTATTTTAATTTCTTCGCGAGGCCGGTCTTCCTCGAGTATTTCTATCGAGCGTGGCTTTCCAGCATGTACTGCACGTTATGGTATTGATTATCATTTCATATGAATACGTCCGCAAAGTGGACTGGCTATACATACGTACATTACGCAACCCAGCCGGTGGCGGTGCTCGTATACATGGAGTCCACAACCGCGTTATTCGGCTCCGGCCACTGAGGTCTAGGACGGTCCATCTGGTGCGTAAGTATCCACCGATCGACATGCAAGGACCTAGCACAGAAGACATAATCAGCCTACATATATATCGACTCGAGCGCAACTGCTGCCCCGGCCGCCCTTGCCCATGTTTCCCCTCCATCCGGGTCTCTGACCGCTCCTCACGCTGCGATGGCTCTCGTCTCCCCTCCCTCGTCGCCGACCATCGAGCTCAGGCGGTGCGAGGCCCTGCTCGTTGACGAGGAGACAGTCTGCAAGGTCCCGATCCGGTCCCATCGCGGCCGGTTCTGCAACGCGCACGGGAGGGAGTACGTGCATCTCACCCGCGCGTACAAAGCCGTGTCCAAGACCGTCGAGGAGCTCAAGGGGCAGGCCTGGCTCTCGAGGAAGCAGCTCCGCGCCCTGCAGGACATCTTCGAGGTCGACAGCGCGATCAGCCTGGCGGAGGAGTGGCGGGACGCGATCGCGGAGGAGATTCTTGCGCGCCAGGTGCAGCACCGACGCTTCTTTACGACTAGTGAGTGGCTTGAGACCCTGGGTGGTAACAGAAACGTTGAGAGTCGCCAGAGGACAAGGGCCACCAGCAGTGGCTCGAGCATCTGGCCATTTGCGAGACGCGGGCGGAAGGGCTAATCACGAGACTTCGCGACCGGAGGCTGGAGATCGTCAGTGCAACGGAGGCGCGCCGCCGGATCGATAAATGGGCCGCACAACTCCGGAAAGTGGAGGCTGCTCGTGCCGCGCGCGCAAAGGAGCTGCAGCGTCAGATCCAGGAAGCAGGGCGCCCACTCGGAGGTGCTGCGCATACCGCTAGGACGAGCACTACAACCACTCCTGCTCCCGCGCCGCCAGCCAGGACGGTCCCAGCAAGCCCCAGCGCCGATCGCGTCCAGCGGCCAACGGTCTACTACTCCGCTGGCGGGTTTTCTGCCCATAGCTACGATCTGGAGGGCCAGATGCCTGTCGGCAGGCCGGACGGAGGATGGAATGCGTCTAGTATACTCTATGTGGTGAGTAATTGCGTGGTGCACCGTGCGCATTTGTCTGACAATGGACGACCCAATAGTTATTCTGTATGTTGCTGCTGTGGCTATTCGCTTCCTGAGAACAGTCCCGGGGAATAGACGAAACGAAGTAAGTCTATTCTCCCCGTTCCCGTTCCGCAGCCTGATGACGCCGCGTCAGTACGATGACTGTCTTTGGGGCGCTGTACGATACTTCGCATGATGTTCCCTCTCTTCGCTCGCGTGGCTGTTACGAGATTGTATATTAGTCGCATGCACACGTCTGTTACGATGACATCAACAGCAACCGCCTCGTACGTACAAGTCGTCTTTCGCTGCGCTGGAGACGTACATGGGACGGCGCCACAGACGTCCTATGAGCGAATCTTGTCGAGCAGAAGACTCCCGAATCATCGACCAGCCCGAAGGCAAGCCACTTCCCCTTGCCCACTTCCACTTCCGCTCACCCTCCGCGACGCAGCCAGTCTCCAGATACGCAACCCACGCAGAACGTCATCGCTATCCATCATCGCCATCGTGCATCATGCATCAGCGTCCAGCCACGGGCGCGAGGCTACGAGGCGTGTCTGGGTGCCCACCCGCGTCGGGCATGAGGTTACCCCGATCGCGCAGGCCATGACGTCGATCGGGATGTTCATATGTGGGACGACATGGGCCATGGCCAGGCTCGGTGACTTGAGCTTGAGCCTGACTGTGCTGCCCAGTACTGCCAGGTGGGTTAGCGGGTGTCATGGCCAGCTGCCAATGACGGCGACAGCTTGAGGTCCCTGGGTCCCGTGTTCGCGTCACGGTGGCAGGTGCTGGCCCTGCACAGTGCCCACTCTACGTCCGCAACGCGAGGTACGGAGTATGGAGTACGAAGGGTCCTGATGCCAGCTGCACCCTGCGCAGTCGGCGTGACGAGGATGACGCCAGGACTCGAGGGAGTTCGATGCAGGACGAAATTTTACACTCGTAGACTCGAGCTTCGACTACGTGCATCGCATAGGGCACCGACCTCGGTCCCCCAAGACTGTCATTGATTTCGCGGGGGATAGACACGAACTTCTCAGGCCGATCGGACGCGAGGGGCACTAGAAGCGAGACGGTGCGAAGCTTCGAGGAGGGTCCTCCACGCTGAACGAGAAGTGAGAGATGAGGGACGAGATGAGAGAGCGAGACTGTGGATCTAAGACTCTGAGTCGAGGTCTGCTCGAGTGCGAGTGCGAGTTCCCCGCGCGGACGCCACAAAGAACCTGCCCTCCCAAAACATGTCGCACGACCACTCGCACCCCACACCATGAGACAACAGCTGGTCGTGCGACACCCCACAAGATGGTACTGACGGGACGCCGAGCTCGATAGTTTGAGAGAGAACGTGGTTGCGTCACCTGCTCTCTCTGGCGCGTCTCGCAAAATACGACATGACCGAACAAGTATCAAGAATCGTGAAATGTACCATATCACGTCGCCCCACAGGCGTCCTACAGACTATTTCCAAGCCTCCATAGGGCTCCCGGTGATGCCTTGGTCCTAATTCGGGCTCGTAGCCACAGCGTTACCCAAACACGCAGGAGGGAGAGGTGAAGGACAGACGTCGGACAGGCTCGCGGTACGTAAGCACGCACAGAGCAGGGGCGTGCCCGGTCAGGTGATGCCTCTTTGACACCCAGCGTGTCCGTCTCAGAGACACACTGCAGTCACGCTGCGAGCGGCGTCGAGAGCCGGTGCTAGAACGGGCCATTCGGTTCCTGGGCTCGACGTGCACCACGGTATCCTGCGAGCGCAGAGAACAACTGTCATCCACGGCCGCTCGAGTGCGACAGACGCCTGCGACCCGGGATTTGGCGGCAGGCCCTGTGAGGCGATTGGGGAAGAAGCAGCTGGGTGGGGGTACCGGGTTGAGCAGAGAAGCAGCGCAGACGCCGCCGCTTGGTGGACGAGAATCCGGGGAAGGGTGTTGTGGAGCTACTGAATGCAACGTTGCCGACCCAGACGTCTTCCCCGGGCTCGGCATGACCGCGAGTGTGCGGAGGCGAGGAGGCGAGATGGGCGGCGGCGACGATGATGTGTTGGATTATCTGCAATGATCAATCGCACAACCGACGAGAGAGGGACGCACCTCGTATCGACCATCTATTACCTTGGCGGCGGGATGCGAGACGGCTCGGGGAGGCGCGTTACCCGGAATGTCCACGTTAAGCTTCGGACCCCTTGGGGGGCGAGGTGGCCACGCACGCATGCCGATCAGGAGGCAGGGCAGAGTGGGACGCGCCCGCCATCGGAGGCCGTCAGAGGGATGACCGATGGCAGGCGCCAGGAGTCCGGTAGAGTTTATATTCGTTGCACCACTGCGCCACACCGATCGGCCACCCGAACTGTCCGCCGGTCTGGGTGGTGTCTTTAACTGCGAGCAAAGGCCGATCATGCTGCCGGTGTCGCGGAGTGCCATGAGCGGGAGGGTCGCAAGGGGTTGCCACGGACGAGCCTTGTGCCACAAAGCGCAGTGCAGGGCGAAAATTTTGTACACTTGTAGACTTGAGCTTCGACTGCGTGCAGCGTGCATCTTGGCTCTTGGGGGGCCGACGTCGAGACGTCGATGGCCATTCATTTCGTTTCGCGGGGGATAGACATGGCGCGCGAGAGTGTGCGAAGCTTCGAGGAGGGTCCTCCAGGCTCGACGCCGAACAAGAAGTGAGTGTTGAGATGAGGGATGAGATGCATGATGCGATGAGAGTGAGGCTGTCGATGTCGATCTAAGGGTCAAGAGTCGAGATCAGTTCGAGTGCGAGTGCAAATAGATGCAAGTGCGAGTTCCCCTGCCACAGAAGGTTCGGAACCTCTCAGCTCAAGACATGTTGCATGTCCGCTCGCACCCAATGAGACGACAGTTAGTTGGTCGTGCGATACCCCACAACCCCGCAACCCTGCAACCCCGCAAAGTGGTCCAGACGGACGCCGAGCTCGATAACTTGAAAGAACGCGGCCGATCTTTCAATTGGGAGCGTCCCGCAAGCCACGACATGACCGGACAAGTGCATCGTGCCATGTACTCGTACTGCATTACGTCGCTCCTACAGGCTATATACGAGCCTCCACAGGGCTCCCGGTGACACCTTGATCCCCATTCGGGCTCGTAGCCACAGCATTACCCAAACACGCAGGAGTGAGCGAGCATTGGGGGCGCGAGCGACTCTGAAGGACAAACGGACGAGCTTATGGTACGTAAGCACGCACAGAGCAGGGGCGTGCTCAGTCAGGTGATGGCTTCTTGACGACGTTGACACCCATCGTGCCCATCTCGGAGGCACACTGCACTGTGCAGTCACGCTTCGAGCGGCCGCGAGAGCTGGGTGCCAGAAATGGGACATTCTGTTCCTGGGCTCGACGGGACTGCCGTAGAGGTTATGTTCGTCGGGCGCTGCACCACCGCGCCACACCGATCGGCCAGCCCGAAATGTCCGCCAGCTTGGGTGGAGTCTAATTGCGAGCAAAGGCCGATCGTGTTGCGCCGGTGTCGCGGAGGGCCACGAGCGGGTGCAGGCACCGTCCGAGCCCTCTGCTCAAGTTTAAGGGACCAATATCCGCGAGGTGATATCGAACTCAATGTCCGAGTGCAGAGTAAAGTCCTTCCAGGGCCCAAAACATCCCGTGCCAACTTCTTCGGGAGCACAAGTTAGCACGTGATGTTCCTCTTTCGGTCTCAATGATTCTGTCCCCTTTGCGCATTGAGATATCGCTCCCAAACTCACATAGGCGGGTGGAAAGGAGCTTGGAGCGGATGCTGCCACGGACTCACCTTGCGCCACAAAGCGCAGTGCAGAGACCGGGCACGGTCGAGGCAGACGGACTTCGAGCAGCAGCGAGATGCTAGGGAAACCGGACATCGATAGGAAATGCAGGTAGCAATGGTGCATACCTGCAACCGCAAGAATAGGATATGCCCGCCATCGGACGCAGTCAGAGGGATGACAGGCGCCAGGAGTCCCTTAGAGTTATCGTCGCACCACTACGCCATAACGAGCGACCACCCGTACTGTCCACCGGTCTGGGTGGTGTCTAACTGCGAGCAAAGGCCGATCAAGCTACCGGTGTCGCGGAGTGCCACGAGCGGGAGGGTACAAGGTGCTGCCACGGACTCGCCTTGTGCCAGAAAGCGCAGTGCAGAGACCGGGCGCGGTCAGGGCACACGGGCTTCGAGAAGCAGCGAGATGGTGCTGGGGAAGCTGGAAGTCGACGTCACGTCCGCCCATGCGGGGAAATGCGGGGAGTATACATGCAGCCGCCGAGGACCCTTGCTCGAGTGCCGTAAATTCACGCACTGGGGAGCGTCGTAATGGGAGAGCTTACGAGCTCGCCCCATCGTGAGCGGAAGGATGGTGGCACTGCCCGTTTTGTCGACCGATCGTGGTGATTGACGAGACAGGCGATATGACGTGGATGCCAGGGAGTGCCGCAGGAATGTCTTGGAGACGCGCCACGATGGAGTCAGCTGTGCGTACTGAACTGGGCAGAGGGATTCGGGGAAGGAGAGATTCCCAGCCAGGCAGGAGAGATATGTGCATGCCCTGTGCGCAGTCGAAACACGATAATCGCGTGGAGGGAAGAGAATCCTGTGCGGGGGCCTGGTGACTTGCGCAAAGAGCGCGGTGGGGAGATGAGAGAGGCGTGGGCGTTGCCCAGTGGGAAAGAGTAAGCACGGGCGGTGCGCTGCTTCGCAAGGCACGGCAGGTATGCCGATGTCCGTTCATTTCCTGGATTAAGTGTCTGCAGAAGATGTCAGGATTGCGGTTGCGGCACCTGGACTGCATCGCTCACACCGGTATGCTTCCCATGATGAACGGGGTTAGCTCGGTCCCTTGAAGCAGCCTGCGTTGGAGCAGCGAGCGCAGGTCATCTTGATATAGGCCGAGTTCGAGGAGCTAGACGTGCGCGGATGTGTATCAACGAGGATCGGGGTGGTTTCGGGGAGCATCTGGCGGCCTAGATGGTCGTGGACGCACAAAAGCGAGTGTGCGCCGCTCGGAGGCAAATGCAACTCCCGGCGCCTATCAGACAATAAGCCAACGAGGCACCCTGATTGGCGGACCCTGCGAGCTGATAACCCACTTACCCGATAAATACAGAGATATTGAGTACTTAACGTGCCCGTCCGGGACGGGATCCGTCACTGTCATTTGCCCCTCCACCTGTCCGCGAGGCGTCCGCCTCCTGCCCTGCGCTAGCTCGCCCTACATATACCCATCTCCCTCGTCCGAGAACATACCCATCGTCCTCGCCAGTCTTTGCGGCTTCTCTCGCCAAGCGACGCTAGCTGCACACTCCGCACATCCTCACCAACCACTCTTCCATCGCATCTCCGTCACCCCATCCACCAACAACTCACATGACGGAATACGACTACTCCCCGGACGCCGTCGAGCGTTTCCAGGCAAAAATGGCTGGAGTTGGAAAGTGGGCGAACGACCAAAGGTATTTCGCTCCCAAATACTCCAACCCCTTCATCCCCGAGGACCAGGCGTCCTCCTCTCGCCCAGCTGCCCGCACCCCTGCTCGGCAAGAGACATACCCCCAGCCAGCACCACGGCACCACGACCGTCCGCAGCCCACCCGTTCTCGGACTCTCCCCGCTCCCGTCGTAGCCGCTGCGAGCCCACCCCCAGGGCACACCTCCCGGGCCTACGCCTACGCCGCCCAACCCGACCCGCGCGCACCGCATCCCTCCTCGTCATCACGCAACCGCTCAGGCTCGCAACCCCCAGCAGCCCGCTACCCCTACCCGACCCCTGTGGCACCCGGCGCACATCAGCCTGTCCCGCGGGCATCTCCGGCGGCATACCCGCCACCGCCCCCTCCCCCGGGCACCCGTCAGGTCGTCATGGAGTACAAGTACGTCCCCGGCCAGGCGATCAAACTCCCTCCCCCCCGCCGCGGCGAGCAGTACATCATTGTCCCGCCCAAGGGCGGCCGCCTCGAGGTCGTCACCAACGGCCACAAGTCCTCGTCGTCGCACACGCGCACCATGTCCCACTCGCGCAGCAGCGGGAGCCGGAGCAAGGGCAGCCCGACCAAAACGGGCACAGACCCGCTCTTCAAGCGGCTCGTCGCGAACCTTACGCCCAAGATCGAGTGGGGCGACGGCCGCTCGAGCGGACGCAGCATGAAGCGCGACAACAGCAGGCGGCGCTCGGCGTCCCGGTGACGGCCACCGCGTCTCTCCCGCTGCGCGCCCTCCTTGTTGTGTTCCCGAGAGCGGCTGGCATTCCTGCCAGTGGGTCTTCTGCGCCGCCCGTGCTTCTTCCGTTCCGTGCGCCGACTGTTATTCATCCGCTGCACGCTGTCCGCTGTCCGAACTCCGGTGCTTCCCATGTCTATTCTCTCACATTATGCTTCGGTGTCCTGTACATGCCCGCTTGCTTCTTTCATCTCCGCCCTCTGCCCCTGCCCATACGCACTAGACCACTCTCTTTAATTCTCCCACTGTGCTTTTCGTTCTTTCTCGCTTCCTGATTCCGAGAATCCGAGATTTGAGACTCTTCCCGAACCCTTGCCGCTCCCTACCGCATAGATAGTAATCGTAATACCCCCCTCACGCGGGCGCACTGTACTTTTAACATTTCCTCTCTTCATCTCTCTCTCTCTGTCTGTGTTCAGCACTCTCAGGTTACTGTAGCCCGCTGTAGTAGGTTATAGTTGTATGTAGCTCTGTAGGTAGACACCCCGTCGTCGCACGACCTGTTACGCACACATACTTCTTTTAGAGATACGGCCCGACGATACAATCGGAATGCACATATCATCATTACTACCACTCCATTCCCCATCTCCGCCTCATCTGCTCAGGTTGTTCAGGATCTCGATCTGGGAGAAGACGGACGATGGACGATGGAAGCTTGAGATTCAGGGTGACTACAGTTCTTCTACAGTCCTTCTACAGTCCTGGCAAGCTCGGAAAGCCAGCAAGTCCGCTGCGCGCCGGTCGACGTCCCCGTGCTAGTGCCGCCTGCAGTCAGCAGTGCCCTGTGCGCAGACCGGTCAGTGAGACGGAAGGTTCTGTCAGAGTCCCACCCGCGCTCCGCTGCCACCTTACGACCATGTGGCGCATCCGGTCGGCCGACAGGACTTTGCAGGGCTTCGATCACTCCGGAGTCCGTACTCAGTACACAGCACTCAGCACTCATTAATAGTACTCAGCGTGACAGTATAATACTAACTGGTTGGGAAGTATGAAAGGCAACACGAACGTTTGCGGACCCCGTTCAAAACCTTCGCCACCGAGTCGCGACGCCCAGCCCGGAACGCATGCCTTTGCCACGACTCACGAGCATCGAGCGTTGCTGCGGTTTGTAGTTGGCGTGCCGGAGAGTCGAGACCCACTCGGATTCCTGAGAATCGCATGTACTCGAGTAAGTATGTACTACCCACTCCGGAACGGACGACCGTGACCCCGAGCCCTACGCTCGCGGCTCACGGCTGCACCGCCGGGGATTGTGTTACCTTGTAGGTCCATATGCATCCGCCTCCGCCTCCGCCTTCTCCTCTTCGGACCTGACAGGGGCGAGGAGTCAGAGGTACTCAATACACTGAGGTACATAGAGGATGCAGAGGACGATCTCGATCGGCCAAACAAGACACTACTGCATGAGACGAAACACTTTATCCTGATTTCCTACTCGATCACGATCACTCCTCTCGGCGGAAGCAAAATCGTCGCGGTATCGCAACGGTCGCGGAAGCATTTTGGCCACGACTCCCTGGCGCCCATATGCGCTGACGAACTCGAGAACCATGGCGACTCCGAGGTGGGGTCAGGAGGTCCACCACATAGTTGTACAACGTATCGTCGGAGCTGCGACCTTCAAGCTTCAAGTTGTAGTCCAAGTCCAAGATTGCTCTAGATCTGTTAGTACCCACTACGTGCTTCTGCCTCCTCCTCGCGTGGACCGCATGCCGAACGCAGCCATCGCACCCAGCGCAATAGTCCGGCCCCAGGGGATTCCGAAGTATGCGCCGACACCAGATGCGATCGCGCCCTAAAGCATCCCAAGAGGTGAGTACGTGAGTCCTGTCGCAATGAGCTACTAAGCTGTACGCACCACCACGAGCTCCCCGATGCTTTCTACTGTCTCAAGGGCAGATATCTTCGTCTCCAAGGTTTGCTTGACTTTATCGCGCCGCGACTTTAGCTCGGCCATTTCGCTTTCGTGGCATACAGCGCCTACCGGCGTGTCCACGTGGTTTCACTGTCAGTTCCTCAACGGCAGTGACGGCACAGACGAGACAGTCAGTCAGGGCATACCTTTGCACTGGAACCGCTGCTGGTGCGCTTCCACCACCTGGAGTTGCTCATCGAGAGCGTCGAGATAGCTTCGAATATCCGCTATCATATCCTGGAAAGAGGCCTCCCCGGACTTGCGTCTACGACATGTCTCGTCCACCTTGAACTCGGCCTTTTGGGCGGCAAGTGCGGCGAGTTCGACCTTGTCGGATGCAGCGCGGTGTTCATCGCGGTGGGCGTGACAGAACCTCTGGTGCACGGGAACGGGGACGGCGCATCGCGTGTGCTCTTCGTACGCGAGGTGGGCTGCACAGCGCGCCATGACGCCGGCATGTTTCGTGGACGGCTTCGCTCTGCAGATGGATGCATTATTGGTGAGTTCTGTTCTCATGAGGATTTAGGCGTACAAGATCAACTCACCTGTCGCGCTCGACCTTCTTCAGCCTCTCTTCTTCCTCGAGGCGTCTCAGCCGAGCTTTCTCGAGCTCCTGTTGCCTTCTCTCGGTCTCTTGTTGACGCTTCCGTTCATGTGCCGCCTGGATCCACAACGTCTGTCTCCGGGCCTCGATAATATCAAGGAACGCAAGGGCGTTTTCCCGCTTCCTCCGAAGCATGTCCAGATACTCCTTATGCGCAGCGTCCGCTAAAGCCAACATATACACCGCATCATGAATGATCTTCCGCGCATTGTCTCTCCGACCACATATGCAGCAGCAACGCAACGTACCTTCGACAAAGAACTCCTTGTGGTGGTCCTCCCTGCCCCTGATCGCCCTCTCCAGACAGTCGGCGTAGGTCCTCACTATCTCCTCGTTCATCGCGACCTCTTCCGACGCCTTGATGCCCGACACGCCCCTCGCCATGAGCCCGTCGACTGGCACCTCCAGCTCCTCGGCCTCCCTCGTCGCCTTCTTGTATGCGTCCGTTTGTCTGCGGTACTCTTTGTAGTGCTCCTGGCAGTACTGCTTGTTGCCCGGGGGCCGTTTCGTGCATCGCGTCTGCCGGCCGTTGTCTCCGCTGACAGTCCGTCGGCGGCATCGCGGCATGGCGAAACTTCGAGTGTCGAAGGGCGAACACGAAGGCGGAAAGGGAGCCGAGGCTCGGCGGGAAGGGGGGATGAGTGGGGAGGTCAGTTCAAGTTCGACTCGGTGCGCATGGCGACATCAGCAAAAACCCAAAATGCTCCGAAATGATTACAGTGTTTGTAATATTCCGCAAGCTTAGAAGTGATTGCGAACGATAATAATCGAGGCCGAATAGTTTTCATATTACAAACTATTGGAATCGGTTGATGCGCTTGTGCCCGATTGTAATTGAAGGACGCCGGCCCTAATAGTAATGGGAGACAAACTCCGGCCGTGTGCATGAACTTAGCTCCGCAGCGGGAGCGCCAACGGGTCCAGCGTCCGATCTCTCTCCTCTCGGCTCCGGTATTGACGGCGACTTGGAAGACATATGAAGCCAGCCTCACTTGTCTCAGTCTTCGTGACTTCGTCCTCCCTCCCTCCTAGAGACTGGTGAAGTTGTGGGCCTACAGGTTTGCGGCTCGGAATCCCAGCCTAGACTCATGCTCAAGGTAAGCAGTCAATGCACGAAATACCCGTAAGTCCTTTCCTCGTGGGATACATCGCCCAAGGTATGTTGCTTGTCATTCTGCTTCCCATTTATGACCGGATCGTGACCGCTCCAAGACTACCCCCTCAGGCCTCCGGGCTCCGCTACACACACCTGGTACGTCCTACACAGTCCTTCGACCAGTAGACCGCCCCACGTCAGAGCACACCTAAGTCAATCCCACTTACATTACGGCACCCATATCAGTGTCCGATCTATTAGTCCTATGCTGTCAGTATCGTAACACTACAAATGATCAAATAAATGAATTATTTTTCCCTATATGAAACATTGTGCATACGGGTCGCAGCGGTCTACAACTGTGTATTAGTAGCATGAAAGACCAGATTTATCATCTGGCAAATGTAAGCTCTTGCAATCGTCGCAATCTGACCCAATCTAAGGAAGTGCTTCTGAGGATTCCAATCGCTCGCAAACGTGTGACGGGAAGATTGCGTGTATTACAACATCGCTCGATCTCCTTATAATCGGTTCCGAGCCTCGGAGTGGATTGTGGATGATTGCGGCTCTTGCAATCACTCCCAAGCACTCCCACTCTTTTTTGCTTTTTGCTGATGGAGGACGACAGTCTAATAAAGTGCCTGCAGAAACGCGATGGTTCCCTAGCGGATCTGCGCAAAGTATGGCAACTGCCCTTCTAGGAAACCAGCGAGCCTCGTCAATCCTCAAAGTACAGCCCGGTCCGGTGTCCGCTCTTTATGTCGTACTCTTGGTGGTCGAACACACTTGCAAGCCACTCAACATACCGTGGTACCTCTGGTTCTTCCACGGAAATAGGTGCTCACTGACGACGACGACTCTGCTAGTGCTGAGAAATGACTCTGATTCATACTTGGAACCAGCAAGTAGAACAGAACCGCTCTGCAGACAGCGATCAGGATTGGTAAGGGCGATTTGCGCCTCACAGCGACTAGCACTGGATACTCGACGTTGGTTACAACTGGCAACTGGATGCGCATAAAGAAAAGTGCGTACTGATCGTGGCACTCGGCTTGTTCAGGATGGCCCTCCTCCGTGTCAAACTGGAGCTTGCGTAACTCAAGCTCGTCATATGTCGAAGGACAGTCCAGGTCCAGTCGTCTGCATTCGAGGCGCTTGAAGAGGGCAATGGCCGCGTCTCGCTTTCCTTTCAGAACAGCGACTTCGCTGGCTTGGGGGGTGTGCGTACTTCCGGAACCCGACCCGTCGTCGACATGATCGCTATGTTTGAATCAACGGCTGCCTGCACTCGTACGTGGAGAGAACGTACTTGTCCTGATATTCTATATCGAAAATAGCGCTCTTCAGGTTGTCTTTGTACCTCTTCAGGACGCCAATGTTGTCACGGATACCTGTGATGTCGTCATACGCTTCGATATCTAAGTCTTTAATATCTGCGACGAGAGCTTCAAGTCCGTTTGCTTCCTGCGCGGCAGCTCCGCCGGCGTCGACGTTGGCCACACTAGACATTGGAGCGCGATGGAACCTGCGAGGAAAGTACGGGCGGGAGTTAGGGAGAAGAAGGGAGTTGGACATTAGGACACAGTATGATCCAGTACAGCTTATAACCTACATGATAGATTCCTGCAATCAACTTCCTTCGGACATTGTGCCTAGATCCGTGCACGATGGTCAAGCTTGCGCTGCGATCTCATCATGGGCAGTTCAGTTGGCTTTCGCTCAGCGGGACACCCTTGGAGAGACAAAGAATACAACAACGGATCCAGCACAGTCCGCAGCCAACGCGACAGGCGTGCCTCCACTCGGTATCACGCATCTTCAGAATCCCGCACGTTCCCCGGCTGGTACAGCCCATGTGGATCCCCAAAACACCTCCCCGTCTCCCGCCTCAGATGCCGCCCATACGCATCCCGCCTGCTGAACGTCTTCTTGCATCCCCCGACCATGAATATCCCCTCGAACTGCCATACCTCGCCCTCCTTCACCAGCTTCTCCGGCACGCCGTGCTCCGCAGCCTCGAACACAGGCACCCCGCAGCACACCCACTGCGGTGTCTGCGCGGGGCGCGTGTGCGTCGCGATGTGTCGCCTCAGGTCGGGCCCGCGGCGGTTCTGCTGGACGTGCGGGCAGTGCGGACACTTCCACCGATCGCGTGGGCTAGGCGCGGAGTGATTGGGTGTAGTGGCAGAGGAGGAAAGGGAGACTTGAACGTTACGACGCTTGCTAATGATGAGCTCGTCGTTCGCGAAGTGTGGCTCAGGAGAGGACGTCGGGTAGGGAGCGAGGGGAGAAGAGTGACGAACGCGAGCATGTCGGTGTGGATCACCAGCAGCTGAAGCAGTATAGTCAGGGCTTGGTGATGGAGCGGTGATGAGAGCAGGCGCGATGTATGCCGGAACGACTGGAGCGTCGGTAGATGCAGAAGGATACAACGCTCCAGGCGTGCCGGAGGCGTCGTAAAAAGCGCCATCGTGTGCGAACGGATACATTGCGAGCATATCGTTATTGCTCCCCGCGAGGTGCTCATTGGAAGTCGGGTGGAGCGCGTCATAGGGTAATTGGGGGCCGGCGATGTCGAGGAGATCAGGAAGGGGAGCGGTAGAAGCGACTGGGACCTGCGCGAGCGCGAAGTCATCAAAGACAGTGGTCGAGCTACATGCCCATTGCGAGTTCAGACTGATGAGGAAGTCAAACCACGGGACAGGTGCAAATAGATACTGCAGATACTCACTAGTTATCCGAGAGCTCCTGTTCCGCGTTCACGTACGAGAGAAACAAAGTGTCTTCGCTAGGGATGGTGTCACTGGGCCCAGGTGCGTGTTCAAAGGCGGAATCGCGCAGGTATGCGGAGAACATGGACGAGCCCTCGTAGTTCGCAAGGCCCGAGTCGAAGTCTTCGGGACGCGCTGAGATGGGGAGGGGATAGGCCATCATCCAGGGGGAGGAGAGTCGCGATGCGAGGAGTCGAGGGGAGAGTTGTCTTGCGGCCACTCCATCATCTCTCCGGTCTTTATGCTCGACGGGGGGCCAGGGGACGGGGGACCTCGAGGACGACGAAGACGTTGGGTCTGAGCAGGCCTTGACCTTTTCGGGCGACCGCACGCCTCCCGCCCACACGTGTGCGCGTTTGCCACAACAGAGCCAAAGTTGTCTTTTCACCGAGAGGCATGATCGTCTCACGACCCCTTGGATCTTGTCACCTCTCGTGCACCTGGCGTGGCTCCCCTCGGCATCCTCATCGGCACCAGTGCCCTCGTCCTCGTCCGTAGGAGGCCGGCAAGCCATAGTTTCCAACCTGTGAAAGCCTGTGAAAGCCAGAGCAGATTCACCTCTCCCAAACGGGCTTTCTTGTCAGTCGATTCAGCTGCAGGATCAAGGGATGTGCTCAAGGTTTTGTCTAACCCATACTCTCCGCGGCTCTTCGACCGCCAGCAACAAAGAAGGAAGACGTTCCCTCTAAGAGTATTGTCCAAGCATGTCGAAAACAATAGTCATAGTATGTAGGAGCTCGATAGACGTATCCACAAATATGCGTGTACGGAGAAATGGCTGGATATACCAAGATGACATGGAGCTTAACTGTCGATCCAACGCCGCGCAGTCTTCTCCGCTCGACACAGAACATCGTTCCAATGCAACCCTCATGACGATTATTAGGACCGCGGGATCAAGTAGGACATGAACTGAGCGTCCTCTATCGCTGTTGTGGGTCGCGCAAACTGCATCACCAATGGCTTCGTCATTCCGGCGACAAGATGTGGCATGGCCTAGGATGCTTGGTCTGCCCAAGGCATCGCATCCAACGAGCAAGTCAGTCGTTCCTTCTCCGTGAAGGGCAGTCGTGTCCCACCCAGGGTTCGTCATGAGCGAGACCGTCGCGGAGAGCCTAGGATAAGTTAGGGTTAGTCCAAATGCACCGTATAATTTCCGTTCCAGCACAACGTACCACATGAATCAACGCATGCACGAGAGTCTTCCATAGAATTGAATGCTTCGATGTAGTCGCGTTGTTCGCCAGCGCCCTCTGTTCGAGGCATCCCTCCCACCCCCTGAGTATGCAGCCACTGTAAGGCGAACCTGGGTGCATAGTAGCCAACGGTCGCATATCGTCCGAAAGACTGCGCAAAAAGCAGCTCTAGAAATACAGTGTCATCCTGGTAGGTATTGTCAGTACCTGTCAGCGCGAGAGGGTAGCGACTCACCAACACATCCGGCATCCTACTCGTCCCATCGCATCGCAGACGGCACCCAATATGATACGCCGTACTCCTCATCCTGGTCGTCCAACCAACAGAGACCGTCCCTCAGCAGCATATTGCTCAGCGCTGTCCGTGCACGCTCTTCTGTCCATCCTCTTCGCCCCACCAACGCCTGTTCCGAGACCCTTCCACCGTCTTCCTGAGCGACCGCAAGCACCACCGCCTGGTCCGCATCGAGCTCGCGCGGCACGCTCCGCACCATCTTCTTCCCGCCGCCGACGTCGATGACCTCGTACCCCGCCGACAGCGGCTTGAGGGTCTTGATACTCCGCATAACGTCGTCCTCCGTGATCACATCCCCTCCGACCCCGCGCAGCTTGCTCACCAGTCGTATCAGCTCTCCCACCTCAATCAGCCCTCCGTTCCGCTCCCGAGTGCTCACGCAGACGTCGACGATCTGCACCCCGAGCTCGTACTGCCAGTCGCCGAGGTTGAGCATCTCCGCCCACCAGCCGCCCTT
This sequence comes from Lentinus tigrinus ALCF2SS1-7, assembly GCF_003813185.1. NCBI lineage: Eukaryota > Fungi > Basidiomycota > Agaricomycetes > Polyporales > Polyporaceae > Lentinus > Lentinus tigrinus. The sequence goes on from NW_027137955.1 coordinate 92,665, forward strand.
GCGTGGGCCGGCAAGAGGGTCGACGCCGATGGTGGTGCACATCTGCTGGAACGCATGCCGAAAAGAGGGCTCCTGGCGGATGCGGTCGCGGTGTGTGGAGGCGTAGTGGGCGAGTGCGCTGCGGAATTGGGCGAGCTGGGCGTGGAGGAGGTCGAGCTGGGCTTGGGAGATCTCGGTGGATAGCTCGGCGAAGGAACGTTTGGATTGCTGTTGGCGGTCGAATGCCGCGATGCCAACTCCCCCGAGCCGATGCATGTCGTAAGTCGGATTTCAGAGAGAAAGGGGTGGGTTCAGGCAGAGTTCAAAATGTCTATGAGCGCATTAGTCCAAGGACGAGTGATGTACATGTACTCTACATACAGCTCCCGCTCAGGGCCTCAGGACATGATAAGATAGACGCTCGAGACCGTCCGAGAAGATGTCTAAAAGTCCCGATGCGTGCATTCCGATGAGATGTCCAAACGTCCATAAGATGTCCAAACGTCGAGACGTCCACTCGTCGAGACGTCCACTCGTCGAGACGTCCACACGTCGAGACGTCCACACGTTGAAACGTCCAGACGTCCAGACGTCGAACGTTTCGACGTCTCGACGTCCAAAAGTCCCGATGCGTGTACATCGAGAACTGGTGTGGTTGCGCAAATAGTGCCGGTTGATCGTACGGGAGGACGCGCGAGCGGAGACCGGGATGGATGGTGGAAGCTTAATGCCCGCTTCCACCATGCCATTGACAGTGACCCCTGCCCTTCCCGCGCTTATTCCATACATAAAATGACAGCCTACCCCCGCTCCTTTCTCCTGTAGACTCGTCGCCTCACGGCGATCGTTATCGGATTTCATGTGCTCACAAGCATAGACTCCGCACTCACACCCTAACAACACAACTGACGCCTCTATGTCCATGTCCACCGCAGATGTATGGGAGAGGTCGTCCTCGGCTGCTGGAGTCAACGGAGACCTATTGGAGACCAAGACCATCATAACTCCTGTCATGCCGCTGCCAGGGAGGAAGCTCTTAGTAATAACAACAACGCACAGAACGAGTACGTACCTCCTCTTGGTTACAAAACAGTCCTGTATGTGATCTCGGAACGCGATGCAGGCATAGTGGACGGTTGTTGCGTCCTACCTCCGAATTCTGGCGTGCCCTCTTTGCCAGATATCTCGGCGAACACCAATGGTCAACAGCCAGTCAAGGACTCCGAGGAGACCAGGAGTCCGGCTGCGACCAATCTGACACATGGAGACGAAGTGAGGAATGCGGAGAACCGCAAGAGTGTCAGGAACGCGGTGAGCGTACAATCAGCATGGGCGTGACAGAAGGCATTGATTCCGTTAGCGAACAGTGCATCAGTTGTCACGAGAAGCATAAAACGTGCGATATAGTTCGGCCATGCATGCGCTGCTTGAAGGCTGGAATCGACTGCAAGGACCGGGTCCGCAAGCCAATCGTTGCGAAGAAGCACACCCGAAAACCCGGCGTGAGCCATCGGGGGCGCCAATCTATCGCGAAACAACCAGGTGAGCTATCTCTTGTTGGCCCTCGGGTGACCCAAGACAAACTCACGCGTAAATCCGTCAGAATCGGCGACGGCTTCCACATCTGCAGTGACGCTAGACGCTACGGAGCCTAGCATGCACGCAGCTGTTCGTGGATCTATCGACGCGGGCAACGACTGGCCTATTGGAGTGCTGTCGTCTTGGAATGACGCCGGCCTCGACAGCCTCCTCGCCGAGCTGCACAGGCCCCCCGAGGGTTACATGGCTCCGTCGCTCGCCGACGCCATGTTCCCCGATCCTCTCCTAAACGGGGTGAACTGACTATCGTCAGGATGCTGAGGGGACCTCAGTGTGATCTCGCTAGCAACCGTCCCCTGCACTATATGGTCTCTGTGTTTGCGTTGTCGTTCTCTCGTCTCGTAAGCTCCCCAAGTCCCGTCAACGCTCCATCCGCTCTGCCTTCGCTCTCCCGCTCTCCTATACCAGCTTCCCAAATATATGCTTATGCACGGTGTTTGCTAGTTCTCAGCTTTGCGCTTCGCTTGTAATGCCTCATCGCTCTCGTGTGGTATGCGCTGTATGATGTATCCAGCTCGACGTCGTTCAGAATGTATGATAGATTGTGTGCAGTAACAGAGATGGCTCAGCGCATGCGATCAGTATCGACAGACATCCAAGTAGTGAGCGCGCATCTGACGATAAGAGCTATGTCGCGAAACGGGGCCAGTCCCGCCGCCACAGACGCGTTGCGAGGGAGCGCGTCACCTCACGTGATCGCATAGTCAACAGAAAAGCCAACCTTAGGCCCTAGAGCATACTCTCGCCTCCGGGCTTGCTCCAGCTGCTTTCATTGTACGATGTCCAATTGGAGTCTACGCACATTGAAAGCAGGAACGCGATACGAGTCCAGTGATGCTCATGGACTCCAGTTGACAATTGTCGGTCCTCCGGAACAACAAGGTTCTCAGAGACTCACGACACCGAGATACAGTGGCTCAAAAGAAAGCCAACCCCTCGCAGTATATAACAAAAGGGAACCTGGTAACCAGCGAAACGAGCACTGACAAAATCACTCACCGGAGGATTTCTTGCTGTCCTGCGACCACTCAAGGCTCCTGCGCCGCATTATTCTGCTTCAGCTAGCCTGGCCATCTTCATCAGTACATGGCTGAGCAGGTCTGAGGTAGCTCTTCTTTTGAGGCTGAAACCTCGGCAGCTTTGAGGTCGGCGAGACATCTTGATTACGAATAGAAGGTTTATCCGCTAGAGCGCAAGACAGGCAGGCAGGACCGCAGCGACTTTGGACTTCAGAGGTATAGCTGAGCATAGGTAGATGCACCGTTGTCGGCGTGTAGATCCCAGCACTTCAGATTATTGTGGTCGGAAACAAGCCAGAGGCGCGGCCGCAGGTTGCGCACGAACAGCGCCTATGTAAGCTTGATTCCCACGTACGCGCGTGGCATCGTTTCTACCGTCCGACTACCGTCATATGTTCTGTTCCATGTTCCTTGCACACAGGAGAGGCACTGGCTGAAGCAGCTCTTCAAAACATGGCGTTCTTCTCGGAATACTTCCAGTCGTCAAGAGAAACGCCTTCGCTAGGCCGGGTGCGTTCGAGACCTGGTACCAACGATTGTCCCGGTCTCGATGGGACATTCTCCACGGACCACTTCGCCTATGAGATCACACATCCCAGCCTGATAATCGCATCCTCAATGTGTAAGTTCTCCTGCTTCTCGGTCTTAGAGTCAAGAATTTGACCCCAGATGTCTAGCCAAGTTCGGGGACCTCGTGGTGCCGCCGAACGTCCCGACTCCCAGGCTCTCCCAGGCAAGGGAGATTCTGATATTGTGAATGTTCGGACCTCCTCAGCGGTGAGTGCGACGATTCATGCATTTCGTTGTCAACCATCTTGTATCGTCGACGGTCGCACCAGTTCGGCAGGAAGCATGCTGCGCTTTTTGATACTGATACTCAGACGTCAATCTCCCACACACGATGCTGACATGCTCCATTCGTCAGGACCCTGCCAGGTATATGTCCGACGGTAGCATGCTTTCCTCCATATTCGTCCACATTTGTCTTGCCCGAGGTCGTCTCCGAGGGGGTGCTGCCCGCGCTGAGAGCATTTCATCTACTACTTCTGACTTCTTTCGGGCCTAAGGTGCACCCAAGCATTGCTCCCGAGCGGCTGCGATCCGGTGCTTGCTGGACTGTATTGCAACGGCGCTGAAAACGCCACTATCGTCGCATTTTCGGCCCTGTGACTTCCGCTCATTCGGCGGCCTCGTATCCTGCTCGATCCCTCCTATACCAGTCCCCATGGATCTTCGGCGACGCTAACCGGTCTCTGGCATGACATCCGTTGCTGACCGGTTATCTACCGGTGTACAAGAAATATGCGTCCGGAATATCTCCCCGCACCAGACACCCGCAGCTCTTCCCGTTCCTCATGTCTCATCCCCGCGCTGAACATATCGGCTCCCTCAAGCGTCCGGACGTCCTCCTGCAGAAGAGATCCGACTACCAGCTTAGCAAGTGCACCTCTGCAGAGCTTCGAGCCTGCGAAGATGCCTGCATCGCGGAGATTGTACGGCTGCAGCTCGACCTGGGCTTCGAAGTGATTACCGACGGAGAGTTTCGAAGGCAAGTATGAACTTCCAGTCTTCCCCGATCATCCCACTCACGTCGATCGACGTTCAGAGATATCTTCTATGCTGGGTTCTACGACAAGCTCGGTGGCTTAAAAGTCGTTCCGGATCGTACGTGTCTTCGATATCGCGCTCGCGCGTTGGGATACTGATCGCGGGACACGGAATCGTAGCTCCCAAGTATATGTTCCAGGTCAGTCCTGCCAACCCCAGCTCGACAGGCAGGCTCATCCTCCATGCAGACATTCAACTTTGTGCAATCTTGGCCCGTGACGCACGTATGCACGGTACGCTTCCATTACATGCACATCCTCGAAGAGGTTGATGGGTAGCTGCAGGAGAGACTGAAACGGAATTCTCCGTTGTATGGAGTCGATTTTGACTTTTTGAAGCAAGTGGTGGGTTGTGAGGTACGTGGTCGTACAGCCCGAATGCGGCCGTATCCCATTCGGTCTGATCTGATAACGATGTCGTAGAACACAGGCAAGATCAAGATAACGATGGGTGCGCCGGAGTGGTATCAATTTCGCCACGGGAAGTACACATACGAGCGGACGGCGTATTCAAGTGATGGTGAGTCCATGTTCTAGTCCTCTATCTACGATGCGATAATTCGAGGGCTGTCATGTAGCCGACTACTTCGCGGATGTAGCGAGCATATACAGGGAAGAGATTCGCGACCTATACTCTAGAGGATGCCGCATGTTAGTACGAATCCAGGCTTGTTGGATGATCATGCTGAAGTTGCTTACGACCGAGGGGAAGGCTGCAGATCGACGACCCTGTCCTGTCTTGCTTCTGCGACCCGGAATGGCGTAAGCGCATGGCGCAAGCTGGTGTGGACCCGGAACAGTTGTTTCAACTGTATCTCGACGTCTACAACGATTGCCTGCGAGACAAGCCCCGCGATATGACCATCGGGCTACACATCTGCCGCGGAAACGTCAAGGTCAGTGTCCCTTCGCCGCCCCTCCGTGTCAATGCGTTACGATGAATCGCCTGACGCCTTTGCTTTCGTTTAGCCAGATGGTTCTCGCTTCACACGCGGACCATATGATCACATCGCGCGCAAGTTGTTCACGACGCTTGACTTCGACTGCTACTACGTGCGTCTCCTCTTCAGCTAAGCTGCTACTGCCCATCTTCACGCTATCCGTCCCCAGCTCGAGTATGATGACGGGGACTCTGGAGGCTTTGCGCCAATACGGTATCTCCCGCCAAACAAGAGGGTCGTTCTCGGGCTGGTGTCTACCAAGACCCCTGTGGTGCGTAACTTCGCGCCCATGCTTGCTTCTATGTTCCGGCGCTGTCTGATTCTTTTTGTATCTGAAACCCATACTGACCATGTCTGGACCCACATACCCCTCAACATAGCTCGAAGACCCGGAGGAGCTGCGCGGGCGTATCTCGCAAGCGGCAGAGGTCATAGCTCACGGGGAGATCCCAAGAACAAAGGCGGAGGCGCTGAACCAGTACGTCGCGTCTCGCGTCTCGCGTCTCTGGACTCGCATCCGCTACCGCTCCGTCTGACGTGGTAGTGTTCGCTACTCGATGTTTGTGGCCCCATGCTGACACATTCGGTCTGTCTTATGACAACTCGCAGGTTGAGCTTGAGCCCTCAATGTGGCTTCGCGTCTCACTCGCGGGGGTTTACGTTCATCACCCACGAGGTGCGGGGTCTTACGCAGTCACCCTTGTGTGCTCTCCAACTGACGCTACGCTCGCCAATGTCGTATTGCCATTGCCAGGATATGGTGAAGAAGCTGAAGCTGGTCAGGGCCGTGGCTCACACGGTGTGGCGAGAGGGTTAGCAGGTGTTGCGATGCGCCGCTTGGAGTGCTACCTGTACGTTATCGACTCCCATCCTCGCTTGCTTTCCCCCAGCTGATACTGAGGACCTATCCATCAGGTACTCAATTTCCCGCAAACTGTTACGCTGTAGACATCAACATATGTTGCCGCCTCATGGCAAACATTCATGATCTGACCCGAACGATAAGTCCGTTGATTTACCGGGATGACCCCGCTTGCACAGTGCACAGTACTCCATCACAGGCACTCCCCGGCCATACGCCTTGGAGCTTGGTCGTTCAGCCACGCGCCTAACTCGAATGATCCCGACGGCTGCGCAGTGCGCACCGTTCAACCTCCACAAGGACAGTGCCCGTTGGCGTTGACGACAATTCGCCTCTCTACTAGCGACCATAAGTAAGTAGCCTAGCTCCACGGAGGATGGCACCCTTCTCGCTACCCCGCACTCCAACCTTCGGGGCGTGTACATGGAGTGCGAGCGCAGCGCTTGGATTTCCTATCACGTCCGCCTCCAAATCGCCTCCGACTCCACCGTCGCGTAACCTCCATACCCCATACAGGCAAGGCTTCCTGAACTGCCTTGCCATATCGTCACTCGGAAGGTTCACATGACGACTCTGCGTCCCTGGAGGAGAAGTTGTGCCGTCAGACCTGCAGTCGCGCACGAGCTTAAGCTTAACGGGTGTCGGGTGTATATCCGCCTACGCATCCGACGCCTCGTTCCGTGATTAGGTCCTCGGCATGGTATCATCCGGATTCCGCGCAAGCTGTGTGCCTTCGGAGGGTCCATATCGGCGCAGTCGCTCCAGTTCAGGCAGTTGCGCGACTTCAGGGCAAACTGAGGAGTCGGAAGCCAGGCGGCAGGGGCCGGGTCGCCGGACACCCTGCGCCCTGGCAGCCTCGCGTTCGACTTCGTCGGGAACTTTGCATGCAGCGTTTGATGCCCGCACACTGGTTTACATAACGATGACGACGCGTGAGGCGATGGCAGCCAGCAGTCTGAATGTCTATTCGGACGATGATGGTATGTATTACACGGTGGGGAATACGTCTACGGGGTCGTTTCGTAACAGTACAGGTGACAGACGGTATACACGAGGGATATGACTTTCAGATGAGACGATGCAACACAGTCCCAGAACCAGAACCCGATGCCAGATGAAGGAGTGGTGTAGGATGGGTGTGATACAGATGTGGAAACGGGGTAACATGGGTGAAAGCAAAGAGCGTGTGGTGTATGTAATGTGGAGAACTGAGGGAAATACGAACGGTAAACGGAAAACGAGGAATATCACAGTACCGTGTGTGTCACGAGAATGGTGCGTCCCCATTGGGAAACGGAGGTTGGCTGGTAGAGTTTCAGTTACCAGATCCACCCGAGGCGCGCTGAAGACAAAGCATCCGAGTTAGCGCAGGAGCGCCACAACAACGAGGCAGTAAACTCACGGTGGAGACGCCAACTATCTCCACGGGATAGGGATTCGTCCCCGCTCAGCGCGAACTTGACGAGAGGTGAGTACCTCCGACAGTATGTCTGCGAAGTAACCGCTTACCCCCGCTGGAGCCGCGCGAATCCACCGAACCAGAGCCGCGGCTGAATATCCTGGCCAAGAACGGTTTCTTCGGGCTCTCCGGCGAGGTGGGCGAGCGAGGTGACCGCGACGACGACGAGTGTGTGTGGGGCTTGGAGGTGTAGACCGACGCCGAGTTCGGCACCTGCGCACAGAGACCGAGACGGTCAGTGTCAGCAATCTCCGTGTGCTCGATAAGTAGAATGAAAGACATGCGGTGAATCGTGGGCTTGGGATCGAGGCTGGGAGGTCAAGGAGATCGGACAGCGCAGCAGAGCCCTGAACCACGTTGAGAGATCGGGAGATATGAACACTTACGATGATCTGGACCTTTTGGCCAGGCGACGGTAAGACGTAGTAGGTACTTCCAGAAGTGTCGCTGGAAGTGTCGCTGTCGCTTGGACTGAGCGAGGGCGTCCGCGTCCGTGTCCGCGACCGTGAAGAAGAGGGAACTCCGCCGTGAGTCCGTCCTCCGCTCTGCTCGTGTCCCGCAGTGCTATGCGCGCGCGGGCGAGAATGATGTGAAGACGAGCCGTGTACGGGTGGGAAGGGCGTACTGCCAGCGTTGACAGGGGAATACTGGGTGGGGTGTGGGAGAGGGTCGGACCGGCTATACGCTATTCCTGGTGCGGGAGCGCGGCGAGTTCCGTGCGACGAGGGAGAGTAGACAATTGCGGGTGGCTGGTACTTGGACGCGTGCCGCCCAGATGGGGCATAGACGATCGCGGGCGGTGCATAGTGGTACGGAAGCCCGTTTTGCATCGTCGACGCAGCCATGCCGGGCTGTTCGTAGAATCGAGAACCGCCCGGGGCTGGATGCGAATGCGTCGGAGAAGCGATGACGGGGATGGGCTGGGCGGAGGTCGTGGTCGCATGCCTCGGTGTGGGCGCAAAGACGCTTCGGTTGGACGTGTGGAGATGATCTGCAAGGGGAGGAACTCTATCGTGGATCGAGGGTTGCTGGAAGATGCCCTGCGCTGGTGGGGGTGCACGAGAACGGTGGGATGATGATGTAGACGCCGGCATGCGCTGAGAATCTTCTGCCTGCCGCGACGGCAGGACGCGGATGTTTTCTGGCGCGCCGGTGGGTGCGTACCGTGAGCCCGATGCATACGACAGTGTCTGCGCATAGCGGGCAGGATGGTGAGGAACGTCTGCAGCTGCAGGCGCAGGCGGGGCGAACGATCCAGATCGGGATCGGTGGCGGGAGGACTGCGGCTGGCCGCGACTATGCGTCGGCGAGGGATCTTGGGAGATGGGTATATCTGGTCGGCCATCGTCGTAGCGCAGAAGCATGCGAGGTGGCAGGGAGTGCGAGCTCGACGCGTCGGACTCGCTCGGGCCATACATTGGTGTGTCATCGTCGCTTAAGATCGACGGTGGCGAGGAGGGGGAGACGTAGCTCAGCCCTTGGGAATGGATGTTGACCCAGTTCGCGCATCGTTCGCGCGAGTTGAGATACTCTTGGATGGTCTCTGGGTCAGTGGCGTATTCTGTCATGCCTAGGGTCGTGAACAAAGACGGAGGGATGAGTACAAAGCAGTGATGGTAGCGCAGTGACAGCACAGACAAAAGGGTGGAACGCCGAGAGAGATAAAGATACTTATACCCTCCGGGTGGGACAGTCGGACCACGACGGCGGTGGGGGGCGAAACTCTGTTGGAGCGGGGATTACTGAGGTCATCTGGATAATTGTGCAATCTGAATACCGTCGAATTGCCTGTCCAGGCTGTCGAACAGGAACGTGTTCCAGGCGAGGCGATCGTACACGCTCACGATTATCTGGAACCGGCTAGATCAGACTCTTGCCCAGCCAGAGATTGGCCAGAGATGTCCAATGTTTTGGGTCGCCGGACACATATCAGGTGGATATGAGTCAACTCCGATTGAACAACGGCGGGCAGCCACTGGTGTTTTCCGACTTGCCCGCCCTCCGTCCTCTCCCTACACCGGTCTGCGGTTCAGAAGCAGCTGCTTCTAGCGTAGGCGGATACACAGGTACCGCACAGATGCTCTGCAGTAGCTGGAAGCCATGCAACTGCGATAGCTGCGGGAGACATTGTTCCGCGGCTCCGCCTCAGCCCAGTGTTGATCTCACGGCCGACCGGAGCGAGGCATCGATGCTGTCGCCCTTTGTCGCCCACAGGCATCCTCTATTCGAGACGCTCTCACCTTCTTCTAGGCGTCCCGATTTCTCATGATCGGAGAATCTTGTATCGCATGATCAGGCCAGCCACGCTCTGGTGCTCTCCCGTGTGCCTTCCAGGACGCCCGCGCGCGCCCTGGACAGCGATGTCAGCTAGTGTGTCGAGTACAAAGAGTGGCACGTCGATGCTGCAGCCGGAAGATAGTCGTGGTTTCTGCGCAGGATGGTTGAAAGCAGGAGGAGGACGAGAAGGATTAACGCCCATCTCCTCTTCTGCCACCACTTTGGAACTCCGCATTTCCCTGCTCTCTCCCCTCTCGCATTCTGAAGGCATTTTGGACACATCGATGGAGCACTGCTAGCTAGCAGGAATAGCTTCGACGGAGCGCAAGGTTCTCAGTGAATTTTGCAAAAACACTCATTTCGAGGGAAATATCTGACTCACATCACCTGCAGGTTTTCATTTGCCACGCCCGTGGCCTTCATCTCGGGCCTGAAAACGCGGACACTCGCGCGGGTGTCCGGCCGTCTCTAAAGATGCAATGGTGTGCGCAGGTAGGTAGGGCGACCGCCATCTTCGGGGTCGCCTGGCCGCCTCGTGTGCTGCACTCGTCCTGCTTCGCCGTCCCGCTGTCGCGGCTACGATGAGAACGGTCGTCGACGTGCCACACTGACCGTCAACATGTCTCCTATCGGCTCCCTTACCCAATCAAGAGACCGCCGAGGACATGTCTCCCCCGCCTATCCAACGCCCGGTGTTCTCCAGTCAAGGTTACGCCCGCTTCGGATCTCCACGCATCGCGGCCCAGCTGCTCGTCGCATCCACCCGTAATGCGTCTGCACTGCTTGGCTAGGGCTGCATCGATGCCGTACTCGTTCGCGAAGACTCTGGCTCGACTCTTCATTACGAGCTCTTCCTGCCGCGCTCGTCTCCTCGCGTTCACACGCATCGCCATGTGATGGTCCTCTGTTCCCATTTACCGTCTCGTGGGGGCGATGACGGCGACTATGATTTGACACCGCGTTCTGCTGGTCCTCTGCTCACGCTAGCTCGAGGCATATGCCTCTCACAGTTATGGGCAGATGATCGTCGATGAACTCTACATCGCAAGTCGGATGCTGTCGCAGACGCGCTGCCATGCTACGCCGCGACAATTTTGACTAAAGGAAGCAGTGCCCAGCAAATTGCCCGGCTTCGAGTCGCGCTGCGGCGCGCATTGTGCGGTACGTGGGTTTAATCAACGCTTATTGAGTGCAAAGTTAGTCTGTCTCTCGTCCAGTGCTGACTAGTGACTACCGAATTACCCCAGGGTGCCTAACAGCACAGTCCCATGCCGCAAGACCTGTCCAACTCTACTCGTGGCACCCCGCCTCGGCCTTCACAGGGGACCACTGCGACGATGGGCATTTTCGCAACGCGCCCCGCCTCCGTCCGTCCTCGGTATTCCCAATGGCCCCGGTGGAGTCCTAGGAGGTGCCTGCATGCCGTCCGCCTGCGGCGATGCTGCTGCACGCGGGACATGTGCAGCGGCGATGAACTGTGGTCCTCGCCGCTGCTGCGAGTAAGCCGCGTTTCTCATCTACCGAGCTTCGCAAACCTTGTTGCACGTGCACCATCTCCTCCCCACGCACCTGCCCGCATCTGGCGCTCCCGACATTCTCGTCTGGCCTCGTATCGTCGACGAAGTGCACGCACTCAGGCCTTGAGACCGCCCACCAATCCAAGTTACTCCATGGAGCCACAAGTGCTCTCTCCAGGTCCACTACGCTGCCGACGCAGTCGGCCTCCGACCCCGTGTTCTCTCCTGGCGCCCGCATAGCTGGAGTTCGCGCGTCTGCGCCTTGTTCCTTTAGTCGCCGACATATGTTCCTAGCGGTCATCTGTCAGATTGTCATTCGGCTTCCCGATGACATGCGACCGAGCGTGATGGGGATAAGCCTGTCCCTGTGCGCTGTGATGGATCCGAGGAACGTGGTCGGAGATCGGACGCGGACACCCAGCTGGGATATTCCCGCTAAGCGGCGCGCAACAGATTACCTGTGTTGCGTCCGCTGTCTTTCTCCGTCTGTCTTCTGGATTATACAGATGGACTCGTCAGGACAAGTTCTGCACAGATACGGACGTCCCCGCTTGCCTCGACGGACGTCAATGTGGTTCCCAGTGGATAGTCGGATGGAGCATCCTCTTCGAAGGTGGATTCGCCACAATGCTTACGAAACATAAACCGCCAGATGACTGATCTCAGTGTATGTACTTACCTAGTCTTCTGAGTATGGACTCCCTGCGAATTGCCTCCGCGAACCTAGATGTTCTTGTAGCCCCGATCAGTGATCGGTATCGGGGTGCTTTGTCATGGAGGCAGAAATCGAGCTCTATGGGTTGTACATACGAGGGTCTACTCGGCATCAACATCTTTGATTCATGCTCACAACGATATCGGAGCAGAACTCTAGTGTCATGCACTACCACCATAACTCCGAGGGGAGTCCGGCGGTGTGAGTGTGCAGAGTCAGGAAGAGGGTTGTAATCGAGATGAGCAACACGTCGATGCGCATCGACCTGAACGTATACCCTTTCAACATTGCAGTACGTCGTGAAGAATTGGCGTTGAGTATGGCATGACGTCATCCGTTACGACGACGTCCTCGGTTCAACACAGTAGCATGTCCTGACCATCTCTCATCTTGCCGGACTATCCACGACTATATCTCCCTCTGACTTCTCTACCGCGACGACCAAATGGCGCCACTCACGAGCTCACTTGCGTACTCGACGGACTCAGCGGGCATGCACCCGTCTCACACTCTACCGTTGAAGCTTCGAGCCATCGCAGAAGCAGGCTTCCCAGCGGCAGAGCTTGGATTCCCGGACCTCGAGGCATACACAGAGCAGGAGCACCGGGGGTACAAGAAGCTAGACGAGAGTGGCAAAGGTGACCTAGACACGCTTGTGCAGGCGGCTACCAATATCAGGAAGCTCTGTTCGGAGTTGGGTCTCTCAATACTGGCGGTGCATCCGTACGTTCAACAACTTCAACATGTCCGCGAAAACGCTTCTAATGCTGACACTCATGCGCGAAGCTTCGACCATTTCGAAGGATACGGCGAGTCCTCGAAGAGAGCTGCCAAGCTGGAGCGAGCGTCGGCGTGGTTCAAGGTTCTGCAGGTGAGTTTCCCCATTCCGACCACCTCTCCTGCATCGTACACCAACACTATGCATATAATGTAGGCTCTAGGATGCGAGATGCTGCAGGTAGGCTCAACGCCCGACGAGTCCAGCAGCAGTGACTATGATGTCATCGCGGGAGACCTGAGGAAGCTCGCGGACGAGGCCGCAGCGCAGGACCCACCAATCCGCATGTATGCACCTCATTTTCTGTTATGGGTGATTATCCTCACGTACAGACAGCGCGTACGAGCTGTGGGCCTGGGGGGCCTACGTGTACGTCATTGACATCACTCACCTCTGCGTCTGCGGTGTATGGCTAACCAACCGACCTGTAGGAACACCTGGGAGCACATCTGGGAGATTTGCAAGCGCATCGACCGACCTAACTTTGGCCTCTGCTTAGATACCTTCCAGATCTGCGGTAAGTTGGTGGCCACTATCCATGATATCACCCGCAACCTACCTGACCTGTGACGCCACTGGTGGCATACCGGTACCAACTTCTCCCCGTAGCCCGCGCATACGCCGACCCCACCTCTCGTAATGGTCTCCTCCAGGACCCACCTGAAGGGTCCGCGGTGATGCATCTGGCGTCCTCACTCAAAGCACTCGCCATCACGGTGCCCCCAGAGAAGATCTTCTACTTCCAGATCTCCGATGGCTCGCGCAAGGTTGCGCCGGATACGCTGCTGCAAGAAGCCAAGGACCAGGGAATAGGGCCGCTATATGCCTGGTCGAACGCGTGGCGGCCGCTTCCGTACATGGACGAAGTGTGTCCACGGAAGGACGGCGAGAGCTGGGGCGGCTACCTCCCTGTGCTCGATGTGTGCGAAGCGGTGCTCCGGACGGGCTGGAGAGGCCCGTGGTCATACGAGGTGCGCATGCGACGGGTGGGGCTGTGGGCTCACCGTAAATGCAATGGCTGACCATCTCATCAGGTGTTCTACGAGGAGGATATGTCGAAGGAGGATAAGGACGTCCCATCGAAGTGGACAAATGCTGCGCAGGAGAGTCACAAGTTCTTGCTAAAGAGACTTAAGGAGCGCGGGTTCTGACGCTTCACGCATCAGAGTCAGCTTTGGTAGCAAAGATTGAGCCTGACCTGCACGCTCGCAGGCATAAACCTGTATGCGATATTAGACCCGAAGTTGCCTTCTAGAGATGCACGAATTGGCAGCTATCACCTTTTTGCCCAATATAAGAGCGTTGAAGTGAGCTGCAAGATGGAATAGAGCGAGAGCACAGGGACTGGCGTTGGAAGTCCAGCAGCAACGCCAGCGTGGGCGGCAAGGAATGGAGCCCAAAATGGGAAAGTCACGTGCAACTTCTACTTTTCGCTGCTAGAGGACTCCCAATAGCTGGATCGTCAGCATATACCCCCTGCGTATATGCCAAAAGCACAACAGACCACATACAGGCCACATTAGATACACAGGAGGGGCATGGAGGCCCTCGAACGGCAGCGTGATACGAGCGAGGGAGAGAGATCTGAGGGGGGTCGTGGGAAGATCACTCGTTCGCGCGACCCAAGTAGCATTCTGTTTACTCCTTCGCCCACAGACCACCGCTATCATCCCATCTCCCATCTTCCGCCATGTCCAGCGACCCCGCTACCAGACGACCCCAGCATACTCGACGATTCCCGTTGCTCGTTCCTCCTTTTTACATCGCCCGCTGAACGGTATCGGTAGAGAAACATACAACCACTCCTACATTGTGCCACATCACCACCTACTCTGCACGACATGACCTCCCCCCAGCACTTCGATGTGGCCCACACCACCTCATATTGCACCGTTAGGTCTCCATATGGGTACGTGGACGTCGATGGACGTCCAGACGTCACCCGAGAGGCACAGGAATGCCCTCTCTACGACCTCGTCGGGGCTTGTAGCCCCACGACGGCCGCTGCCATCAGGCAAGATCTAATGGACATCGAGGAGGAATTGTCAAGCAACTAGTAAGCAACATCATTCTTTGCATGCTGGGCGACACCGATCTTACGGCGTTTTTAGCTTGTCGCTCGGAATGGCGTCCACATCTTCCTCTCCCGTGCTCGCGGGTATGGCGCCTACCAGTGGCTCTATGGCGCTTAGCTCTGGCTTCGCCGCTGGCAATTCATTCCTCACCCAAGAAGACATTGCACTCAGCCAACTCCTCGAGTCTCTCAACTTCGACTACGTCGAGGAGCCTGTCTACCAGATCGGGAACACCCGGGGCCACGCCCAAGGTTCCGCGAACTTCGAGGAATATGCTGCCCTAGCTTACCGGTGCTACCACGACACGTACGGCTCTGCGTCGTTCCCGCCGCCGTGCATCGCGCCCGAGGACCTGCACAAGCCCCTGTCCCCGCACCTCGAGCCATCCAACGACTACGCCGCCGACCACGAGCGTCGCGCCAATCGCGCTCGCCGTCGCGGCGTTTCCTACTCTCCTCCGCCCATCACGCGCGGTCCTCCCACCAAGACCGAGCCTATCGTGCCCGGCTTCACCTCATTGAGGCGGCGCAATGTCCAAGTCGGACCGTCCACATCCGCCGAGGCCCAGGCTGTCAGCGAGCCCGTCACGCCCGCCGCTCGCGGTAGCACGAACCCCTGGAAGTGCCCCCACTGCCCGTTCGTCCAGTGGAACCGCCGTGGGCCCGACTTCCGGCGGCACGTCGCGACGCACACGGGCAGCAGGGCGGAGAAGGTCTACCTCTGCTGCGGGGTGCCCCTCATCGAGGCGGCGGAGCACGGGGTGCCGGATGAGGTCGCGAACGGCGAGGTGTGGGAGTACGAGGGCTTGTTCATGGTGGGCGGGTGCCGGCGCACGTTCAGCCGCAAGGACGCGTACTTGCGCCATCTCAACCGCCAGGCCGGGAAGTGCTTCGGAGACCCGCAGGCCCCGTACCAGCCGGGCAATGGCGCGAGCGCTGCTTGAATTCTTCTTCGAAAGGTCTCCTCTGCGAACGTTTATGTACTCATGGTTTGGATTTGTATGCTAGATACGTATTCTATTGTATTCAAAATTCTTCACTGGCACTACAGCGGTAGCGCCACTCCCTCCACTGGCAAGAGTGAGGGGCATGGGAGACACGAGGCAAGCCGTCGAAGAGAACTTTATGGCAGGCATCGCGCTGAAGGCCGAGACTTTATCGCGCGCACATCCTGCCTCCTATCCCCCTCCGTACACTGTCCGTCGCGTTGCTGAACGATCTTGCACGGGATGGGTAAATCGCGCTGCTGGGCTCCGGTGACAACAAAGGACGGGTGGCAGAGGCAGTGCAGGAAGGTCCCGCCCGCCGGGACGCACTACTGCGAAGAGCATCACCAGCTGTACGTGAAGAAGACCGACACGTACAAGAAAGCGACGCTGGAGATGGAGGCCTTGGACGAGGCATTCGTCAGGTTGGGAGACACGTACGTCGAGGGTCTCGGGCAGGAGGATCTCGTGCACGTCGCGGAGATCTCGAGGGCGTACCTCGATTGTTTAGAGAGAGCTGTCAGGGGAAGGGAGGAACATCATCGACGATTCTTTACACAGGGTGAGTAGACGTTATTGGACGTTACTCCCATGCGTGAGTTTTGACCGGGTCGCGCCGACACGCGGTTGGGCAGTCGACAGTGCACACCTTGAATACCTCGAGGTGCTCAAGTACAGGCTAGAGAACGCTTTCGCGTTCTTGTATCGCATCGAAAGCAGGGAGATGGAGCTCTCGGACAAAGGCTTGGGTTGGTGACTTTGTCAGAAGATAGTCCGACTGCCTATACAGAAGTCGCCTTGCGCCATTAGTGTCTGTGAGTACGGTACATCCATACGGCGTTACCGAGTGTCAACACGAGCATGTTGGTAACCGTCTCTCTTGTTATTATTCATCCCGGTATAGACCAGTACAAGGGAGCCTAGCTTTTGAATGATGTCGTGAGGATATTCGAGCAGAGTCGTTATCCTCCTGATCTTGCATTTCTCAATACGGCCTGGGTTGCATCGGATCGATGTCTTGCGTTCCATACAGACAAGTCTGGAGTGGCTTCTGCATGCTACTCCGGTGGCGTACGGTATCCTTGAAGCCTACTTTTCGAGTTAACGTCTACAGTCTTTGTGGCCGAGCGGTCGAAGAGGGGGAGTACTAGTGCGACAAAACCTCCAGCGTATATACTTCCCCCGACCTGCCGCTGGATGTACTGGCAAGAAATTGTGGCTTGGAGAGCTTCGGGTTTTATGCTACCGGCTTACCGGCCTCCTCGTGTGGCAGCACAAGGGCCCAATGCCGATGAGGATGCCGAGAGAGGCCAAGCGAGCTGCACGAGAGGTGACGAGATCCAAGGAATCGTGAGACGATCATGCATCTCGGTGAAAAGACAACTTTGGCTCTGTTGTGGCAAACGCGCACACGTGTGGGCGGGGGACATGCCCGAAAAGGTCAAGCCCTGCTCAGACCCAACGTCTTCGTCGTCCTCGAGGTCCCCCGTCCCCTGGCCCCCCGTCGAGCATAAAGACCGGAGAGATGATGGAGTGGCCTCAAGACAACTCTCCCCTCGACTCCTCGCATTGCGACTCTCCTTCCCCAGGATGATGGCCTATCCCCTCCCCATCTCAGCGCGTCCCGAAGACTTCGACTCGGACCTTGCGAACTACGAGGGCTCGTCCATGTTCTCCGCATACCTGCGCGATTCCGCCTTTGAACACGCACCTGGGCCCAGTGACACCATCCCTAGCGAAGACACTTTGTTTCTCTCGTACGTGAACGCGGAACAGGAGCTCTCGGATAACTAGTGAGTATCTGCAGTATCTCTCTGCACCTCTCTCGTGGTCTGACTTCCTCCTCAGTCTGAACTCGCAATGGGCATGTAGCTCGACCACTGTCTTTGATGACTTCGCGCTCGCGCAGGTCCAAGTCGCTTCGACTGTTGCCCCTCATGATCTCCTCCACATCGCCGGCCCCCAATTACCCTATGACGCGCTACACCCGAGTTCCAATGAGCACCTCGCGGGGAGCAGTAACGATATGTTTGCAATGTATCCGTTCGCACACGATGATGCTTTTTACGACGCGTCCGGCTCGTCTGGAGCCGTGTATCCGTCTGCATCTACCGACGCGGCAGTCGTTCCGGCATACATCGCGCCTGCTCTCATCACCGCTCCATCAACAAGTCCCGATCATACTGCTTCAGCTGCTGGTGAGCCACATCGACGCGCTCGCGTTCGTCACACTTCTCCCCTCGCACCCTACCCGACGCCCTCTTCCGAGCCACACTCGGTGAACGACGAGCTGATCATCAGCAAGCGCCGTAACGTCCAAGTCTCCCTTCCCTCCTCCTCTTCCACCACACCCAATCAGTCCACGCCTGCCCAGCGCGACCGCTGGAAATGCCCGCACTGCCCACACGTCCAGCAGAATCGCCGCGGGCCCGACCTGAGGCGGCACATTGCGACGCACACGCGCCCCGCGCAGACGCCGCAGTGGGTGTGCTGCGGGGTGCCCGTGTTCGAAGCCGTGGAGCACGGCGTGCCGGAGAAGTTGGTGAAGGCGGGCGAGGTGTGGCAGTTTGAGGGGATGTTCATGGTCGGGGGATGCAAGAAGACGTTCAGCAGGCGTGATGCTTATAGGCGGCATCTGAAGCGGGAGACGGGGAGGTGCTTCGGGGATCCACATGGGCTGTATCAGCCCGGGAACGTGCGGGACGAGGACAGCACGAGTTGCTGAGGCGGGACTTTCACTCGAACGGCTTATTCTGCGTGCGCTGCTCTGGTCGAGTGCCTGTATGGTTCATTCTCGAGAGTATATGTCCATTCCGGTAGAGACGAGATGCCATACCAGCGTGGGAATCAAGCTTACATAGGCGCTGTTCGTGCGCAACCTGCGACCGCAAACGCCTCTGGCTTGTTTCCGACCGCAATAATCTGAAGTGCTGGGATGCACACGCCGACAACGGTGCATCTACATACCTATGCTCAGCTATACCTCTGAAGTCCAAAGCCTCTCGAACTTTTGCTGCGGTCCTGCCTGCCTGTCTTGCGCTGTATCGGATGAACCTTCTATTCGTAATCAAGATATCTCGCCGACCTCGAAGTTGCCAAAGTTCCAGCCCCAAGCGAAAAGCTACCTCAGGTTTGCTCATCCATGTATTTGATGAAGACGGACAGGCTAGCTGAAGCAGAATAATGCGGCGCAGGAGTCTTGAGTGGTCGCAGGACAGCGGAAGCCATGGGATCGTCCGGTGAGTCATTCTGTCAGCGCTCGTTTCGCTGGTTACCAGGTTCCCTTTTGTTATATACTGCGAGGGGTTGGCTTTCTTTTGAGCCACTGTATCTCGATGTCGTGAGTCTCTGAGAACCTTGTTGTTCCGGAGACCGACAATTGTCAACTGGAGCCCGTCCATGAGCATCACTGGATTCGTATCGCGTCCCTACTTCCAATGTACGTAGACTCCAATTGGACATCGTACAGTGGAAGTAGCCCGAGTAAGCCCGGAGGTGAGAGTATGCTCTAGGGCTTACGGTTGGCTTTTCTGTTGACTATGCGATCACGTGAGGTGATGCACTCCCTCGCGACGCGTCTGTGGCGGCGGGAGTACTAGCCCCGCTTCGCGACATAGCTGTTATCGTCAGATGCGCGACCACTACTTGGATGCCTGTCCATTCTGTTCGCAGGTGCTGAGCTATCCCTGCTACTGCACACAATATTTTATACATTCTGAGGGACGTGGGGCTGGATACAGCATACGAGAGCGATGAGGCATTACAAGCGAAGCGCAAAGCTGAGAACTAGCAAACACCGTGCATAAGCATATATTTGAGAAGCTGGTATAGGAGAGCGGGAGAGCGAAGGCAGAGCGGATGGAGCAGTGTGGGGAGCTTACGAGATAAGGGAACGAGAACGCAAACGCAGAGACCATATAGTGCAGGGGACGGTTGCTAGCGAGAGCACACTGAGGTCCCCTCAGCATCCTGACGATAGTCAGTTCACCCCGTTTAGGAGAGGATCGGGGAATATGGCGTCAGCCTGCGACGGAGCCATGTAACCCTCGAGGGGCCTGTGCAGCTCGGCGAGGAAGTCGTCGAGGTCAGCGTCGTTCCAAGATGACAGCACTCGAATAGGCCAGTCGTTGCCCGCATTGATAGATCCACGAACAGCTGCGTGCATGCTAGGCTCCGTAGCGTCTAGCGTCACTGTAGATGTGGAAGCCGTCGCCGATTCTGACGGATTTACGCGTGAGTTTGTCTTGGGTCACCCGAGGGCCAACAGGAGATAGCTCACCTGGTTGTTTCGCGATAGATTGGCGCCCCCGACGGCTCAGGCCGGGTTTTCGGCTGTGCTTCTTCGCAACGATTGGCTTGCGGACCCGGTCCTTGCAGTCGATCCCAGCCTTCAAGCAGCGCATGCATGGCCGAACTATATCGCACGTTTTATGCTTTTCATGACAACTGATGCACTGTTCGCTAACGGAATCAATGCCTTCTGTCACGCCCATGCTGATTGTAACGCTCACCGCGTTCCTGACACTCTTGCGGTTCTCCGCATTCCTCACTTCGTCTCCATGTGTCAGATTGGTCGCAGCCGGACTCCTGGTCTCCTCCGAGTCCTTGACCGGCTGTTGACTATTGTTTTTCGCCGAGATATCCAAAGAGGGCATGCTAGAATTGAGAGGTAGGACGCAACCATCGTCCACTATGCCTGCCACGTTCCAAGATCGTATGCGGGACCGTTTTGTAGCCAAGAGGAGGTACGTACTCGTTCTGTGCGTTGTTGTTATTACTAAGAGCTTCCTCCCTGGCAGCGGCATGATAGGAGTTATGATGGTCTTGGTCTCCAATAGGTCACCGTTGACTCCAGCAGCCGAGGACGACCGCTCCCATACATCTGCGGTGGACATGGACATAGAGGCGTCAGTTGGGTTGTTAGGGTGTGAGTGCGGAGTCTATGCTTGTGAGCGCATGAAGCCCAATAACGCTCGCGGTGAGGCGAGGAGTCTACCGGAGAAAGAAGTGGGGCCCCTCATTTTATGTGTAAAAAGCACCGCCGGACTCCAGAGGCGTGGACAAAACATGGTGCAAGGCATCTACCGAGGTCGTACTGTCCGGACCGCTTCTAGCGCGCCAAAATCTACTCAGAGTCCAGGATAGTTCATCAGCGTATGTCCGATGACAGTGAGAATTGTTCATCGCCCGAGAAGCCCTACCACTCAATTCCCTCTATGAAAGCCCACGCTTTAAGTGTGCGATGGAGGGCCGGCGTTCATACATCGGAACTCTTCGTAGTGGCGGCGGGAACTGATGGTAGACGAGTTCGGGCTGCCGCTGGTATTCAAGTAGGGCTACTCAATTCTTCGACGCGTTCAAAGCTCGTCAATAAAGCTGATGGGCGCAACTTCGAGGATTGCCGAGCACCTCCTCCGACCTCGCAAGCGCTCTCGCATTCTGTCGCCCCACATAGTCCTCCCGCGATGCGTTCCCGATCACAGAAACCAAATGTTCGCATTGGGGGCCTTCCGGTGCTGCACGTCTATCTGCGCAACTTCACCATTGACGACATTCGACATTACTCAGAGTCTGACGACCATGGCGAGCTCCGGGTCGCGTCTCACTCCCTGAGCCTCCTCTTCAAGATCACATGGACCCATTTGTAATCATCCTCATTGTCAGATGAACTCGATCTTATCAACAGTGTGTCGTTCTCGAGCCCAGCATTATTCCGGCGGCATCGGGACCTTTAGACACTGGGCATGCCCATGGCCCATGGCATTGTTAGACCGAGCGTCTATCTTATCATGTTCTGCGGCCATACATACTGTAACTCGTCCTCGAACTAATGCGTTCCTAGACATTTTGAACTCTGCCTGAACCCACCCCTTTCTCTCTGAAGTCCGAATTACGACATGCATCGGCTCGGGGGAGTTGGCATCGCGGCATTCGACCGCCAACAGCAATCCAAGCGTTCCTTCGCAGAGCTATCCACCGAGATCTCCCAAGCCCAGCTCGACCTCCTCCACGCCCAGCTCGCCCAATTCCGCAGCGCACTCGCCCACTACGCCTCCACACACCGCGACCGCATCCGCCATGAGCCCTCTTTTCGGCATGCGTTCCAGCAGATGTGCACCACCATCGGCGTCGACCCGCTCGCCGGCCCACGCAAGGGCGGCTGGTGGGCGGAGATGCTCAACCTCGGCGACTGGCAGTACGAGCTCGGGGTGCAGATCGTCGACGTCTGCGTGAGCACCCGGGAGCGGAATGGAGGGCTGATCGAGATGGGAGAGCTGATACGACTGGTGAGTAAGCTGCGCGGGGTTGGAGGGGATGTGATCACGGAGGACGACGTTATGCGGAGCATCAAGACCCTCAAGCCGCTGTCGGCGGGGTACGAGGTCATCGATGTGGGCGGCGGGAAGAAGATGGTGCGGAGCGTGCCGCGCGAGTTCGATGCGGACCAGGCGGTGGTGCTTGCGGTCGCTCAGGAAGACGGTGGACGGGTCTCGGAGCAGGCGTTGGTGGGGCGAAGAGGATGGACAGAAGAGCGTGCACGGACAGCGCTGAGCAATATGCTGCTGAGGGACGGTCTCTGCTGGTTGGACGACCAGGATGAGGAGTACGGCGTATCATATTGGGTGCCGTCCGCGATGCGATGGGACGAGTAGGATGCCAGATGTGTTGGTGAGTCGCTACCCTCTCGCGCTGACAGGTACTGATTGACGATGGCTATCAGAATCTCACTCTGGCTATATTTCTAGGGCTGGATCATGCACCGTCTTTGGGATGATATGCGACCGTTGGCTATTATGCACCCAGGTTCGCCTTCCAGTGGCTGCATACTCAGGGGGCGGGAGGGACGCCTCGAACAGAGGGCGCTGGCGGACTACGCGACTACATCGAAGCATTCAATTCTATGGAAGACTCTCGTGCATACGTTGATTCGTGTGGTACGTCGTGCTGGAACGGAAACTATAAGGTGCATTTGGACTAACCCTAACTTGTCCTAGGCTCTCCTCGATCGCTTATGACGAACCCTGGGTGGGACACGACTGCCCTTCACGGAGAAGGAACGACTGAATTGCTCGTTGGATGCGATGCCTTGGGCAGACCAAGCATCCTAGGCCATGCCACATCTCGTCGCCGGAATGACGAAGCCATTGGTGATGCAGTTTGCGCGACCCACAACAGCGAGAGAGGACGCTCAGTTCATGTCCTACTTGATCTCGCGGTCCTAATAATCGTCATGAGGGTTGCATCGTTTCGATGTTCTGTGTCGAGCGGAGAAGACTGCGCGGCGTTGGATCGACAGTTAAGCTCCATGTCATCTTGGTATATCCAGCCATTCCTCCGTACACGCATATTTGTGGATACGTCTATCGAGCTCCTACATACTACGACTATTGTTTTCGACTTGCTTGGACAATACTCTTCGATGGAACGTCTTCCTTCTTTGTTGCTGGCGGTCGAAGAGCCGCGGAGAGTATGGGTTAGACAAAACCTTGAGCACATCCCTTGATCCTGCGGCTGAATTGACTGACAAGAAAGCCCGTTTGGGAGAGGTGAATCTGCTCTGGCTTTCACAGGTTGGAAACTATGGCTTGCCGGCCTCCTACGGACGAGGACGAGGGCACTGGTGCCGATGAGGATGTCGAGGGGAGCCACGCCAGGTGCACGAGAGGTGACAAGATTCAAGGGGTCGTGAGACGATCATGCATCTCGGTGAAAAGGCAACTTTGGCTCTGTTGTGGCAAACGCGCACACGTGTGGGCGGGAGGCGTGCGGTCGCCGGAAAAGGTCAAGCCCTGCTCAGACCCAACGCCTTCGTCGTCCTCGAGGTCCCCCGTCCCCTGGCCCCCCGTCGAGCATAAAGACCGGAGAGATGATGGAGTGGCCTCAAGACAACTCTCCCCTCGACTCCTCGCATCGCGACTCTCCTCCCCCAGGATGATGGCCTATCCCCTCCCCATCTCAGCGCGTCCCGAAGACTTCGACTCGGGCCTTGCGAACTACGAGGACTCGTCCGTGTTCTCCGAATACCTGCGCGACTCTGTCTTTGAACAAGCACCGGTTTGTGCCGGGCCAAGTCACACTATCTCTAGCGAGGACGCCTCGTTCCTCTCGTACGTGAACGCGGAACAGGAGCTCTCGGATAACTAGTGAGTACCTGCAGTATCTCTCCGCACCTGTCTCATGGTCTGACTTCCTCCTCAGTCTGAACTCGCAATGGGCATGCAGCTCGACCACTGTCTTTGATGACTTCGCGCTCGCGCAGGTCCCAGTCGCTTCTACCGCTCCCCTTCCTGATCTCCTCGACATCGCAGGCCCCCAATTACCCTATGACGCTCTCTATCCGAGTTCCAATGAGCACCTCGCGGGGAGCAGTAACGATATGCTCGCAATGTATCCGTTCGCACACGATGGCGCTTTTTACGACGTCTCCGGCACGCCTGGAGTGTTGTATCCTTCTGCATCTACCGACGCGCCAGTTGTTCCGGCATACATCGAGCCTGCTCTCATCACCGCTCCATCACCAAGCCCCGATTATACTGCTTCAGCTGCTGGTGATCCACACCGACATGCTCGCGTTCGTCACGCTGCTCCCCTCGCACCCTACCCGACGTCCTCTCCTGAGCCACACTCCGCGAACGACGAGCTCATCATTAGCAAGCGTCGTAACGTTCAAGTCTCCCTTTCCTCCTCTGCCACTACACCCAATCACTCCGCGCCTGCCCCGCACAACCGCTGGAAATGCCCGCATTGCCCACACGTCCAGCAGAATCGCCGCGGGCCCGACCTGAGGCGGCACATTGCGACGCACACGCGCCCCGCGCAGGCGCCGCAGTGGGTGTGTTGCGGGGTGCCCGTGTTCGACGCCGCAGAGCACGGTGTGCCGGAGAAGTTGGTGAAGGCGGGCGAGGTGTGGCAGTTTGAGGGGATATTCATGGTCGGGGGATGCAAGAAGACGTTCAGCAGGCGGGATGCGTATAGGCGGCATTTGAGGCGGGAGACGGGGAGGTGCTTTGGTGATCCGCATGGGTTGTATCAGCCCGGGAACGTGCGGGACGAGGACGGTACGGGGTGCTGAGGTGGGACTTTTACAACGGCTCGTTCTCCGTGCGCTGCGCTGGTCGAGGGCCTGTATTTTTTTCCTCTCGAGAGTATGTCAATCTGGGAACCTGAAGATCACGGCAGGTGCGCATCCAGCACGAACCTTATCAGACTCCTGGTAACAAGTGCTGCGGTGGACGGTGTCCCACATGCCTTGCTCCTCTGACTTGTATCCTCTTCCCACCGATCCGATATCATGTTTCGCCTTCCAGTATCAGTGTTTCTGTGGCCATTCATCGAAGCAATTAGCGATCAGTGAGCCGTAACCATCGCGTGGCGGTTGAAAATTAACAGAACCGTTCACAGGTTGGAAAACATGCGACTTGGATGTCGCGCACTCAACGAAGGATGTGACACTCCTTGCAGCAGAAGAACTCCATCTGGCCAGGGGTTCTGCGACGCGCACCAGGTTCTCCACGACGATTTGCACGCAGAATTGAAAACTCTCCAAGAGACGTCACGAAGGGATTACGCAAGCTACGCAGATGACAGGGTCGACATGTTACGCACCTTACGGAAGTACATAGGCTCGCTGAACGAGGAGATTCGGGCGAGTGCGCTGCATCAGCGGCAGTTCAGATGTGCGGGTGAGTGTTGGTTGAATGGTCGCTATGTACTATTCTGGCTCATAAGAGTACGTTTCAGGGAACCGAGAAGAGCTGCGGGATGAACGTGCCATGGCAGAGAGGCTGTTATCGGAGCATATCAGGACCATGGGCCGGTGAGGGGATGAACGAACCCCGTGTAAATTCGGTCAGTAGTGACGAGTCCTTCCTGGGTATGTTATTCCACTGACCATGGGGCCGTGATAGCTTCGCAGGACTACTACATAGTCAGCAATATATGCTCACGGTGCCGTGCGGTCGTGAGCAACAATGCACTCAAAACGTTACTTCTGATCTTAAACGATACAGAGTGAGCAAGGTTCTCGAATTTGATCATTCATCGTTCCTGTCCCACTGTAGTTGGGTTGTATGCAAGTACAGTATGTGCTCGTACCAGGTTTGGTTGGCGTCTTATCGAACGTCTCAATGCCGCCGGCGTCGCGATACAATGGGCGGCGTAACTGAAGAAGCTGGATCAATCATCGCGACGGCGAGTCGCGGCTAGAAGCCTCGGAGTCCGGGGAATATACTCATCGCCCTTGCAGCATAGCCTCACATCCGACGTGAACATGTGCGCTTATTGAACGATTGTTTCCTCCTCCCACGTCGACGTTCAACTCACCCACTTCCAGGATTGAGTCGCACCATCAACACTTCCTGTCCCTTCAGCAGACCTGAGGATCCACCACCATGCCTCAATGTCAAGCTCGAGCTATCGAAGGCGTCGATCCACAGGAACGCTGCACGATGAGCGCCCAGGCACCAGAGCTGTACTGCCCAGAGCATACCGCTGAAGCCGCCAGGCTCGCCGACGCGTACAAAAAGGCGCAGAACGAGGCCGATGCGCTTTCGGTGCTGGTTGAGGACATTGGCACCAAGGATGTATTGGAGCAGTCCCACAACGTCGACGAGACGAGCACTGCTGCGGCTGTATTGAAGGCGTATACTGACCGCCTGGACAGCATGATCAAGGCCGCGGAGCTGTATCAAGTGCGTTTCGGTGCGCAGAGCCGCCACGGTACGTTCGTGTTCCATGCCTTCCTTTGTAAGTTCGCTCAATGGGGACACAGATGGCCGTGCGTCGATGGAATCCGTCTCTGAGCTGGAGAAAAAGAGGGACGATGCCCTGAAGGTCCTCGCCAAAGCCGAATTCTGGAAGTCGGTGCTCAAGGGTTTAGAACCCCAGTCGTACGTCTGCACACCCACCTAACATGACGGGGAATTATGACTGACATGCGTATAGGACCTTTGGCCCAGTGCCCGTATCAGTACAGATGCAAGCGTCGGCGGAACGATGTCAGGCGTACCTCGAGACTGAAGGATGCACGCGCTGTCCGGACCCGGCAGCAGAAGGCCGGCGATTCTGTCCCGCGCATGACGCGCAGCACCGTGCGTCCCTAACGGGCGTCGAGAAGGCTCGGGTCCAATGCCACGAGTTCCTGGACGACTATGAAGGCGCCTTCGGAAGTGGCTCTCGAGGGGAGAATATCAAGCTCCTGCAGAAGTACGCCGTCAGCGTCCGGTCCGTGATGGAGCACCTGGAGGCGCATCAGCAGCAGTATCGCTGTAAGAGTACGTTTCGGCTCCGTTTCTTGACCTTCCGACTCTGTGTCCTGATGTTCGTGGCTGCAGCGGGAGAACAGCACAAGAAGGAGATGGACGACTTGACGGAGAAGCGGAGGAAGGTGTTCTCGAAGCTGGATGACCTTGTGTTGTTCGAGAATGTTGTCTACCTGGTCAAGGTACGAACATATGTGCGCGTCGCTGTCCTAGACGCTGACGATTGCGGCGACTTCGCAGAAAGCGGCTCCGTTCTGCTCAATAGGATTCTTCGTGCTATTGCTGTGTATCGTGTTGAATCAATGAGACGTCTACACACCCAATCACTCCAGTATACCATGGGACGCAATCCCAACGGACCTTGTATAGCGACTATCCCCAACTCACATCTACCGGATGTCTCTTCTCGCTAGTGTTACAGTGCTGCGGGAGGATTATTGCGGAGAACGGCTAGCAGACGCAATGCAAGCATCAGTCGTCCTCCAATATACAGTACTGCCCGGAGTACCAAGCAGCATGGACCTGTTGACATCGAAGCGCGATCTGGTCAAGCAGATCCGAGAGAGCGCCATCTCCGAGAACGAGAAGGACAGGTCCTTGGCTGAGATTACTGGTGAGAGGCGTACGTCTCACAGCGTATGATCACGAATGACGGCGTGCGGTACTAGCAGGGCGCTGCTGCATCTGCCGTTTCTGCGTACTTCGGGGTGACGTGGGGCCCGAACATCGTGCTGGGTGCACTCGCTACACTTGGCTTGCGAGTTACCCGGCCGGCGGACGAGAGGATCGTAATTTGTGCAGGGGAGTCCAGCACTCGCCGTCAAGGTCTGATGATATCGAGTTTGGCACTACGCATTACTGATCTGCGTACCGAATGTGTGTACCGAGAAGGACCAAAGAGTGTAATATAAAGGGTGAGACTACCGCAGCACAGAGTCTCGACATCCGTACCGAACGAAGCATCCGTCTGACAGGCACGATTATCACCTCCATTCAATCCCGATAGAACCACGTAAATGCGGACTCCACGCCCTGTGCGCGTTGCACAAGAGCACGGACCCTTCGACCTCACCTGTCGTCCTCCCTATCGACATCACCCACTCCTCTAGACTCCCATCCGCGACTGCAACGATGGTCAACCTTCGCCACTGTCACGCCCGTCTCGACTCCGAGCGGGACGCCCGCTGCGACCTCGAGATCACTCAAAACCAGTCGTTCTGCACCACACACAATACAGAGTACGAGGCTCTGAAAGCCAGAGGAAACGCAGCAGAGGCCATCCTGCAAGAGGCCGGAGGCTCTATCGAGTTGCTCAACGCAATAGATGTCAACACCTATACAACCTATGAGGCCATACAGAGGGACCTAGAAGACTTACAACGGTACTTGCTGGAACTGGACGAGCGCATTGACACGCGCAAAAGGTTGAGCAGACGGTTCTTCACCGAACGTGAGCGTGTGCTAGGTCTGGAAACGCGCGCCCTCGTCGTTGACTTCAGACTGTAGCAGAGAAGTGTGCGGCAGAAGCGGTGGCCGATCTTGAGCGGAGAAAGACGAATGTCGTGGCCACGTTGGCGAGGTTCCGCGCACGGGGTCTCGCCATTAAGGAGGACGCGCGGAGGAAAGTGCAAGAGGACCGGGAGGAAGACGAGGGCTACCCGGAGGAAACTGTTCGACGAGACGTCTTCGAGGTGCCACCTGGAGCAGTAGAGGCCGTATGCAACGAGGATCCTGAGCCGGAGCCAGGACCAGGAGGAGAGACGACACCCGACGAAGACGCAGCAACGCCCAGCGACCAGAGCCCCGCGCCTGAAGGTGCTCCGGACCAGATTTCCCCGCCATCGCATGACGGGGAGACCCCAGAGGAGGCAGAGAGGCGGCGCGAGCAGGTCAAGCACAGGATCAAGGTGCTCAACGAGTATAAGAGGAAGAAAGCTGAGGAGGCGAAGACGACGAAGGAAGAGAGCCCGGAGCCTCCGAGCACTGCGGTTGCACCTGCAAGCTCAGGCGGGTCGGGTGGCGATGGGCTCAGTGGCTTGGAGGTAGCTGGGAGGGTCGCACTGGTAAGTGCAGTTTGTCGCCATGTTGTTCGGTGCTGACCACGATCGCTCGCCCGAACGTGGTACGTGTCGGATCTTACAGACTGTCGCCGTGGTCGGAATTGCGCTTTTCATGGGTGTACGCAATG
The DNA here is from genome assembly GCF_003813185.1 of Lentinus tigrinus ALCF2SS1-7. Lineage (NCBI taxonomy): Eukaryota > Fungi > Basidiomycota > Agaricomycetes > Polyporales > Polyporaceae > Lentinus > Lentinus tigrinus. The sequence continues at coordinate 121,927 of NW_027137955.1, forward strand.
TGGATACGATCAGGCGGTAAGCTCCTACTTTGTGCATAGGTGACATGTTACTTACGCGGATGATCCGGACAGGTTGGGAGGCAGATGTATGGGCAAGGAATGAGTGCATGCTCGGGTGTCGGTACATAGATGCATTGATGGATGGTCGCGGTCGCAGTCGAAGTGGCAGAGCGGGCGTCTCTTTGGCTTGTCCTCGACCCGTATGTTTTCTCTACAGCTGTCTGCTTGGCGTTTCTATTTCGTCATCGTCCTCGAATACGTGCAATGAATGCTACACCTTGCGATATCATGCATGAGCCAGTGACGGGGCCGGCCTTGTCAACTGAGCGATTTTTCCGGCTCAACGTGATCCGTGTCCGCGCAAGACAGAGACAAGTTTGTTCGCCGGCAGATCCGGAGAACAGAGGACCTGGTGAGTGTTAGAACTGCCCTGTACCTGTGAATAGAAAGGGGCAGTCAACACGAGAATGATGAGGAGTTCTGGGCAGGGAGGTCGGGAGAGGCAGTGGTGTCCTTGCTGCAACTAGACGCAAGAATGAAGCAGCAGCATACAGGGTCCACGCACCTCCGAGGCGCGAAGGATATATAAGCATCAGCTCGCACATCAGGTATTGTGAGTGAACGCAGGATGTGGAATCCGGTCAACAACGCAAGTCGACGAGCGCCACCTCTTTCCTCTTCACGGTCATCCTGTCTTCATCGATTCGTCCTTCGCCCACAATCTCCTGTCTACTGTCGCGACCCCATACTACCGAACATGCCCCAATGTGCATTCACCTCAGGCGATCCGCCCTCGCAATGCACCTCCACGACGTTCAAGAAGTCCAAATACTGCAAGGCACACAGCGATGAGTTCCACGAAATCAAGAGCAAGTACAAGCACGCCGAGGAGCAAGTGGAGATCATGGGAAGGTCTCTCGTCAACGCGTCCCAGATCTATCGGACGCCGCTTGAAGAGCGCGGACAAGTCGAGGATGCCGTGAACATGATCCTGTGGTATGTTGTAAACATGGATCAGGAGGCGCACTGGCGGCGCAAACAAGACGCGAAGTTCTATGGAGGAGGTACGGAAATTATGTACTCCGTCGCTGTACTCGTATATGGAATGACATTTTTTGCAGAGAACGAACGCCATCACGCACGTCTCGCCGAGCTGAAGAAGCTGCGCTCAGACGGTATCGCGCTGCTCAAGATATTCAGGGCGCGCTACGACACCCTTGCGGCGCGCGACAAGGAGGGGCAGCCCCCGGAAGAAGCTAGAAAGGTCGCGGAAGACACACGTTCTCTGTGGGATGCGATCAGGCGACAGTGGCACATCCATCTTCACACCTTTTGTGACCACGGCGACGACGAGGCGGCCATCGCGAAGCAGGTGGACGAGGAGATGGGACTACTGCCTGAGGTTTGAGGGCGATCCTGTTGTACGTATTCGAGCTTCCTCCTCTCTGGGCTGCCTGGTACGGTGACGCTTACGTTCATTTATAGACGATACCACGCAAATCACGCAACATCTGGGGCTCGGAGAACGGATTATAACGATGTGGTTATCTCAAGTTATTGAGTCCCAGATACCCATGTCCTGCCAGTTAGCTGAGACCCATCATGAAGCTGTCGCGATTGCTCGAGTAATGCACGGCCAGAAAAGAAGGATGTGTTCTTCCTAATCCGTAGTCCGACCCGTTGAAGCGCTGTCGTATATGCGAACCTTGTTCAACTCTTCCCCCGCTACCATCTCCTCTTGTCCTCGCCCACTGCCCCCGTACCAATCTCGCGGACTCTGACATGTCGCGGGCCTCACCTTCGACCCACCGGAGACAGTCTTCCTCGTCGGTCACCTATCCCCCTCGCTGCCAGTGTCTTGTCGACAGTCGGACGCGTTGCAATGCACGGACAGTGCCACGACGCCAAGTCTGCGATGCCCACTTAGCGGCCTACGAGAAGAGCTACAGGGACTATAAAGACGCTGCAGACGAAACCATCACACTGCGTGTACAGCTCAAGCGCGGCGATGTGCACTCCCTTGACCTTGTGGAGGTCGATGCTCGGATCATAGACGTTCGCGCATACATCGACGCACTGGAGAAGGAATTGGCGTTGCGGAAGGAGCATGATTGGACATTCGTCGGAGAACGTGAGTGCATCCTCTCTTTTGCACAAAGTTGCGGGCACTGAAGTGGGAATGAACATACGTGCGTGTGTAGCCGACGAGGGTCACCAGGAGAGACTCCGGAAAATCGAGCAGCGGCTCGCGCACAACAGAGAGATCATCCACATGCTGCGCTCGCGCCAGGGTCGTCTCAGACGTAACCTGCCCGAGCGGTCCAAGCAGGCGCGTCGTACCGCACTCCCTACGCAATCCTCCGGTCCCTCCCAGCCGGCTGCGACCGCATCGCCTTCGCGCAGCCAGCGACGGCGCGATCGGCGGCAGGCGCACCAAGAGCGGAGAACGCAAGCCAAGGCGGCAGCACGCCAGCACCTATCGGAGGAACGCCAGCGACAGCATTCCAGGGTCGTCGAGGCAGAGCGGAGACGCAAGCTGGAAGATGATAGTGGTCACATCTTCCAGCCACGGCCATCGCGCGCTCTAGCACACTCGCAAGCGGACGAGAGAACAGACAGCGCGGAGATCCAGTTCATGCATGAGGACGCGTCGCTCAAGGGGTTGTGCTCGTGCAGCGAAGAGGCTGGGTCGCAGACTCAAATCGAAGAGGTACATAGCTCGATGGCTGTCTCGCTTTCCGATATCGCGGTGGAAGGTCAGCAGATGAACGAGGGTGAAGGCGAAGCTGCGGCCAAGTGCTTGCGGGTCCCTATCCATGCAGTCGCCGGTCCAGTCGCCCTCCAGCCCGCCGAGGCACAGACTCAGCAGTCTGAGCAAGCCGACGGAGATATGTTCAACTCGCAGCAAATCTCGCTCGTACCAGAGCCCGCGGAAGGCGTTCGAAGCCTTCTTGTCGCGCAGTGTTCGAATGCAAGAGCAAGCGCATCGGTGACTCCGTCGCATCCATTGCTGCCACAAGACGCGAGCTATCCAGACGTCAGTGTCGTGGAGGTGCACCCGGTCTCTCAGACTGTCGGGGCTGTGGAAGCTGTCGGATACGAGTACGCTCAAGTGGAGATTCGCGACTTGCAGACTGCAAGCGACGAGGGCAATATCGACATTGGGGATCGAGAGGACGAGCTAGAACCGACGAAGGCAGAGGAACTAGCGAGCCCCGCTGTGATGGAGGACGAACGCACTGTGTTCTACCCTGAGCACCGCGAGTTTGCGACGGCCGCCTTCGCACAAGACTCCAGTCGCATCCCATCAGTGGAGACGCAACAGTCGCCAGTAGATGGAAGATCTGGCATCAACGACACAGCGATGAGCCGGCGCATCTCTCAGGGATCCATAAAGGCGCATATAACCGTCGACCTTGGGTCGTGTGCCTGGAACACCGACTTGGAGCGACAAGGTCCTGAGGACGAAGATGCAAGCAGGCGTGGACGTAACAGTGGTCTCCGCTGGAAGATTATCTGGAGGATCGCGTGTATGGTGAGCAGCGTGCACTCAACCCATCAGTTTCATGAATGTTACATACTGACTGCAAGCATGCTAGGTGTTTGCGCTCTTGATAGCTCGTACCTTATCGCGCCGGGAAGCGGTGTCCAAGAGCCTGCGTGTTCTCCGGAGGCTCGCTCTGGCTGCGGGCAAGACACTGACGTTGTGAAGTGTATGGGGATCACTGCTGGTGAGTAGTATACCCCTTTCGCTGTTGCTGACCGTCGATTGATGGCTTCCGTTCGTTAGGTCAATGCGGTCACGTGAAGATGTGCAGGAGGACGATGTCGCAACGCGTGTAATACCAAGGTACACTTGTATAACTATAACTCATCGGTATCAGCCTTGCACGGACAGTGGAGTGCAAGTCCCTGCTGTGATATGCTTAGAACCGTGAGGTACGTCGAGGCGTGGTGAAGGAGCAATCTGGGGACTTCGCAGGCTTCCGGGATAAACGGTACGCCCATGCTTGTGGTTCTTGTCCAGCTAGACCTTTCGCTGACGCTTGCGAACTTCAGTCATTCAATTTGCGCGTCAGTGGGTCTTTGCACTTCACTGAATGCATGTCTCCAATTGCAAGCTTTCCCCTGACGTCCTCACGTCGACACACTTCCAAGCAGTTGCATGTTGGACGTGCTGCGAATGGCTACGTTGACGTTGTCTAGGGCACGCATAGCACGCCCTGCGCGCATATTTCGGTTCAGATGCAGTATGCGCCTTAGTATCAGTACATCACGGACAAGGCTTCATCGCGCATCTCGCTCACATGCCTCCGATACCTCGCTACTCCGACGAAGCGGTACGCGAGCTACCTAAAGGGGCCAGGTGCGTAGGGTGCGAGCATCCCATATCAGTTCTCATTTACCTGACTTTCCTTCATCGATGTGAGCGCACAGTACGTGCAACTCGTTCAATGTACTACAGGTTGCTCACAACTTAGGGGCACATGTCCGTCGAGGGATGGAAGATATTACCCCTCAGTCTCGATGAGCGGTCCATCCAAGCTCGAGGACTCGGAGTTGGTACGATGCATACTCCGCCGTACTTTCCTTCGTGCGCTGACGATCTTTTTCAGGCCTCGCCAGCCGGGTCGGGAAAGCACCGCTACGCTCCTTTGGAAATTTTCATCCGGCCATAGACTCCATGGTTGGGCCGTGATCGTGAGTTGCGATGTCAACTGGGAACTGGATTCACGCGCAACATACAAGTACATATCGATTGGCCATGGCTCAGTGATGATTGACCCACATCGCTATTGCTTTGTCTGTTCCCTTTCATCCCAAAGTCAACATGGATAGAGGCTCATGGCAGTATCGGGATGTCCGGCCCGGCCTGTCCGACGTCCGACTCTCCAACGCCACCATCTTTGTCACCTTCTCCTTCCCGCCACTTCCGCCATTCGATGTCTTGCGAGCCTCTCCCCGCTTAGGCCACCCTGTCCTTAGCTCTGCCTAGCTTCCCAGCATCTCATCGAATGGTTTCACGCACTCGCGCGTCGAAGTCGCCGCACCGACAAGCTACCAAGACTCGGATCAAGTCGAGGCCGCCCCTGACATGTCGCGCGGAGACGGCTGGTAATCCTTGCAGAAAACGCCTAACTGGCTGGGTTTGGCTCTGCTGTGAGCATGCAAAGGAATACCAGGAGTCGTATGAGCGGTACAAGGCTGCCTCGGTGTCCGCTGAATACCTCCGCGACATTATCATGGTCTGGGCGGACAAGGCAGCAATCACTGTAATGCGCACTCTGGTGGAGGTCAACAATGCCATCAAGATGACGGAGACCTACATCGAATGTGCGGAAGAGGAGCTCCGGGGGAGGGAGCTTCACACGTTGATCTTCTTCGCTCACGGTACGTGCTCGTAACAATCCGAGTCGACGAGTCCATATCACGAGCGGTTATCCAATCCTTGTCTCCTGCTTAGTTGAACCGGATCCCGGTCATGTTCAGCGTACGAGACATGTTGAGACATGCATTCAACACGCGTACAACATCCTTGACGATCTCCGCACCCGCGTCGCTGACCTGACGCCCCCGGAACCGCGCCCGCGTATGACCCGGAACCAGCGCAGAAAGCAGAAAGCCAGAGCTTTGCGGGAGGGTCCAGTCGAGCTTCCAGGAATACTTTGCGCCTCAATATCGATTGGTCCTTACATCGACGAGGACGAGGAGTCTCCGCTTGCCTCGGGCATGGACAAAGAGGAGTGGCTCGCCGACTTGCGTACCGAGAGAGAGGCCGAGGAGATGTTGCGCTGGTACGCCGAGCAGGGCAATTCGGAGGAAGAGGACGAAGAGCTGGACCCGATGGGCCCCTTTGTTGCCTCTCTTGTCGATCATCTGGTGAGGCATCCCGCAGCTCCCCTGCAATACCGTCTGGAAGTTGACTCGTTGTTCTTCCCAGCTACGGCTCGGCCTTGCCCACCGAATCTGAAGGGAATGCTGGTTCATTGATTGCAAGATATCTATCCACAGTAAGAGGCTATCACTTCGGACTTGTCGATAGAACGACTCATCCAAGCTAATTTTTCGCAGCAATAATGGCTCCATTAGACGACTCGACTTCATAGCTTACTGATTAACTTGTCCCTGATGCGGATAGGTAAGCGTACTGCCCAAATATGCTCGCAATGTCACTTACTGTCTTTCAAGTTGCGTTTAATGATAGACATCACTATAATAACTAATTCTAATCATGTTCTGCCATGGTTGGATGGTCGCAACGATATCTGCATTGTAGCCCGTTACTTGAGGGGCGTGCGTATACCCATGTAGTATCTCCTTGGTATACCTCGTGTTTCGTCTCTCCTGTATATGATGTCGTCGCGCTCCCGGACACGCTACCACCTGTGGCGTAAGCGTTGACGAAGCCGGACTGATAGCTCGTCACGGTACTTCCTCCTGGAGATGTGAGAAAGACTCCGAGCGATGAGGAGGTGGAGAAGGGGAAGAAGATTCGTACGTCGGTGGGTCTACTCATGGCGCCATTGGACTAGGGAGATTCGGGTAGAGTTCTTCGAAGATCTACCCGGGTTGCTCGAAGAGAGCGAAATTCAGGTGAGTAGTTCCCTAGCCTATCTCAGGGACAAGCTGGATGCTGACGGGGCAGGTGCGTAGCCTTCACGTGCGGAGGCCTCAGCCAATGGCTAGATTAGATGGATGTGTAGACGTACCACATTCTGCTTCAAGTACCTTGTTGTGTTGTTCGACCTCCCTGCGGCTTGGCGCTGTGCGGAAGTTGAAGCTGTACTCGACCGCCCGGGCACAATGCGGTCAATTCAGGAACGCTCAAGCTTCCAGAAACCGCGATGGAAGAACCGTGCGGTCCGCAACCTGACAGCACCCTCAACCCGTGAGACGTGTTCATATATCTCGGAGATGGACGCGGAAGAGTCGTCTTTCCCTACCTCTGAATCTCACCGCACCCGATAGCGACAGCGACATCTGCCTTCACCTCCGCTGTCCGTCTTCCGCAGTACCGTATTCCATGCCGGAGCGCATAATGAACGTGCACCCCCGCGGTCTCCGGCGCAAGCCCGCTATCACGAACCTCTCGCGCTCGGACGTCTCTGTCTCCCGGGAGTCGACGTCGGCGGAGTCGGAGAACGACCAAGTACCTGAGCTTGGGATGCCCCCGCGGCGCCCAAGACCCACGGTCCCAAGCAAACCAACTGCGGTCGTGCTTGCCTTCCGCCAGCTGGGGTTCAATACCATGGTCGCTTCTTCTGCGGAGAGAGACATGACCGGGCAGTTGAGGGCGCAGTATCACATCACAGTGCATATGAACTGCTTCTGCCCTTCGTCATTTGCGACCGTCATCCGGCGGGAAAAGATCGATGGGGAGTTTGTGGGCTCGTTCGAGTGCGTCGTCCATGTGTTCGTGCGGCGCGGGCTGACCCCTCTGGACGAAGGATGGGCATATCCACGCAGAAAGCCGCAGTAAACATGTATGGCATAGAGAAGCACATGGACACTGTTCTATCGCGCGATGGGAAGAGAACCGCCGTGAGTACACCAGTCTCGACGCAAAGAATGCTGCCTGACCTCGCCTGGACCAGGAACGCATCTGGCGATGGAAGTGGGAAGACGTGCCGCAGCACTCAATCTGCTGGCATCGAGAGAGCCCAGTTAGATACGTATGCTTCTTCCCTCACCTATTCTCGCATGGATACTGACGTAGTCAGTGCTACTTCATGGGCACGGACGGACGACCGAGCGGTCCTATGATCGCAGCCTTCAATTGCGCTTCCAGCACAAGCGGAGGTGCAGAAGTACATCCTCAGCCTGCCTCTCTGAAGGTCTATCCTCACGGTCTACGAGCATTAGATCATATAGTACTGTCAGCGATGGTAGTGGAGAGAAAGCGACTCACCCCGTCTTTGATGGGTTTTCATTCGATATTCAACTGATTTCAACTTCATACTATGTCTTCCATAGCGCACACCACATCGATGTGCTTGTGCAGGAGCGCTTTGGTTTGGGACTAGGGAGAGCATGACGGTGAGCTTGAGCGTAGTCGACAAGTCACGGCCAGCGCACTGAGCGCAGCTGAAAAAAGTATCGGAGCTCGGCCCGAACGTGTGACGTCACTAGCGTCTATGTTCATGGTCGGCACGACGCCGTTCCAACTTGTTGGTCCTCTCCCGCAAACCTCACAATGGTCTTCTTCAGAGCACTGGGTCGCACACAGATACGGCTTCAACCACATCTTATGTGTGCTATTAGCCTTGGTGGTATTTTTGCAGGCTCGGCGAGCTCTGTACGACATTCCTCAACGACTAGGCACCTCGTGCGACAACCATCACCCTCAGCACCCCGAGAGGCTCCTGTTCCGCTGGTATTCCTATATGCAAGCAGATGGGATGCTCAGTCGCAGACGGGGTTAGTTGTGTTACTCCTACCATGGTGAGGGATGCTGACGAAATAAAAGGATGCAAGACAGCGCTGCTTGGTTCGCCGAGCGCGGCTACACATGTCTCGAGATAGACCTGGGCCATCCGGAGGACGCTAAGAGCTCACAAGCTCTCATGAAGCACTATGAGAGTGGTGAGTAACGTCCTAGTAGGGTAACAACTGTACTGACGCACCTCCCAGAACTGGCGTCGCATATCCGCCTTCTTGCGATTCCCTTCGCACCCGTGATCGTCGCCCGCGCGGGAGGGACACTCATTGCACAGACATACATCTCTTCGTACCCCGCGTCTGCCCTCCTGCTTATCTCCCCGCCGCCTTCGAATGCGACTTTGTCGGCATCATCCTCCCCTCCCCTCCCAACACCACTTCCCGAGTTCAACTTCGAGCCACGGTTCCCGGTTGCCGTCATGTGCACGGAGAACGAACGCTCCACGCTCGAGCGCGAGAACAGGCTGTGGAAAGACCCTAATGTGGACAAAATGGTCGTACGTGACGAGCGCGCGGTCTCCGGGCAGGAAGGGCTCGTGAAGATTGAGACATGGTTAGACGAGCTCGGGTTCTGACACCAACCTTGCATCAACTTGGGCCTTTGTACTGTTTGTATCGCGCTCTCTGTGACCAGATGGGATAACTAGACTATTTCTTGGTGTATGAGCGGTCGGTGGTCGAAACGCCTCCAGCATCAGGGGATGTGCGTCGATGAAACCTCCGTGACCGAGTCAAGGAGCCTCAAAGACGTGGACAGAGTTGGGAAAATCGGGTATGCGGCATGGTGCTTCTTTGTAACAGCCGCTGCGACCCTCTCTTCTCGCTTCTTTGATCGTTCGCCTTCAATCAACACCAGGAGGTGGCAGATTCACACTGGCATAGACGTCAGGAACAAATTTACAGCGCATGATAGCAAATTAGTAATACAGTGAGTACCCTCGACGGTATGAAATTCTCTCAAGCCTGCTCCAACTGCTGCACCTGTGGCGCAGCATCCCGGTCATCCCATCCCTCAAACAGGACAGAGTATATCTGCGAACACGTCTGCTTGTGCCGCTTCCAATCGTCCCGCTGGCATTCAGTGCTGCGAATCGCGTTCCCCAATCAGACCTCGAGGCCAGCACTCGATATGGCAGTCGACCGTACTCACCCGCAGTACCTGGTAAGTTTGCACCTGCTGCACCGCTGGAGCTCCATGCTCGAGGTGGCGTCCTTCTGGCACCCGGCACAGCTGCTCGCTCGCGGGTGCCTATCTCCGGGCCGCTTGCGGCGGGGCCTCGGGAGGGGAGTCTGCGGGAGGTTGTTGAGCATCTTGATCGCATAGTGGTGCTCCTCGAGCTCGGCGAAGCACTCCTGGCGATCGTGGTTGCAGATGTGGTGGATCTGTCGTCAAAGTAATCGAGCGGACGGTTTGAAAGAGAAAGGAAAACATTTGAGTGACCTTCTCTCTCTGAGAATGACGCGTACGTACGAAGATGGCCATGCGCGGAGGCGATAGGTGCGTCCAGGTGAGCGTCATCACCTGGGTCTCGCGGGCGATGCGGCCTGAACTTGCCCCGCACACGGGGGTCAGCACTCAGTATCAGAACGCGCACATACACACCGACTAAAGGCGTACCGCAGAACTCGCACATCCAGTCGCGCGAGTGCTTGACGTCCCGGATGAGGTTGCGAGTCATGTCATGCAGACGCTGCTTGTCACGCTCCATTGGGAGGTAAAACCTGATCGTACATTTCGTCCCTTCCCTACGGGATATGCAGCGACATACTAGTGAGAATGCTACCCGGTTTGTTAGAGGGATATATTGAACGCGTACCATCCGTAGGTGACGACCTCGAGGTTGACCTTATCCTCCCTCTCCCATTCTTGGAGAGGGATGCTTGTTTCGCGGGTGAATGGCGACGTCTGGGGCATACCTTCTAATGTCGCATCACGGAGTCAACACCATATAGTACTGTATATATAGAAGGGAATACTCACCCGTCACAAAGAGGCTCAACGTTGTCGAGTCGATAGAGAGGGAAGGGAGAGGAGGGGCCTGAGTGGCGCGATAGTTGATGATAAGCCGCGTACAGTCACGGTCAGGTGATCTTTGTCACAACCCCTCCCCGTAGTAGTGGCGATACTATTTCCAGTACCCCTGCTGCCAGCAGCCATACACCGCACTCTGGGGTATCTGTCATCATTCCTCTGGGCCCACCAGGCGTACTCAACTGTTAATTGTCTCGGGAGGCACGGACAAACGAGTCACGATGGCCACACAGCAACGTCCAGCAGTCCCTTGAGCATGCAAAGTACACCTGAGTATGATGAAGCGCTGACATCGCATTGCGGACGATCCTATTCTGCACAATTGCTATGCTACATGAACTGTACTCGCCGTTAGAACATGCATTCGCACTGCAGATGCCAGACTCACCTGTGTTCACCGACGATTCCTGCTCTGCCCACTAGCACCTTGAGGACCCGCTGCGGCACCCTTCCTCATCTCTTCCTCATCCAACCCTGCTTCGGCCAGGATACGCTCCACCTCCTCAAGAATAGGCTTGTACTCGGCTGTTACGAACGTCCGTCAGTGACGCACGCACAGATAAAGTCAGCGTGACTGACCGTAACGTTCCTCCGCGAGCGTGAATCCGTCTCTGCGGAGCAGCTTTCCACGATTGTCGCTGGTCCCGTACGCCTTCTGCGCCCAGTATTCGCCTGTCATGCACCTCAGTGTGAGTTATCCCATAGTTCTCTAGAGCTATGCGAGATTGGCACATACGAGAACGCGCATAGAACATGGCCAACGTCTCGCCGGGTAGTGGGGTACTGATGACATCCTCCGGGGACCGCGTTGCGTCCTTAGCAACGCCCATGAACGCAGTGGCTTGAGAGCGCAGGTCCTGCACACGCACGACGTTAGAGATCACCATCATGACATATAGGAAGTTACTCGTACCTTCTCCTCGACGATGGGCTCAAGCACGTCCACCTCTTTCTCCTCGTCCTCTCCGACGATAGTCACGCTCTCTGTCTCGTCCCGCTGCGTCTTGTCATCATCATCATCATCGTCGTCTTCATCGTCGTCGTCGTCGTCCTCATCGCTGCTACTCTCTTCATGACCTTCCGCGATGACGATCTCGGAACGCTTGAGACAGACATAGCGATCGAGCTTGTCCAGCGGCAGCGCGTAGAAATCGTCCAGGGTATACTCGCGTGAGCCCTTCTCAAAGATGCCACCATATCTGGGAGTGAAAAATAGAGTTAAATATTGATAAGACGACGAATGTAGGAAGACGGAAGTGTGTGGATGGGAACGTACATGTATAGCGTATTCCGAAGAACTGCAAGCATTGCATTGTACCGGGGCAGCGGCACTGTCAGTGTGGGGTCGTCCGGGTCCAATTCCTCCTCGGGCGGTGTATTCGCCGGGTTTTGCTTCGCAGGGGGCGCTTTACTCGGTTTCAAAGGCTTCTTCTCGGCCACCTGTTAAACGCATGAAGCCGCTCTCCGTCAGAACACCGACCACAGTTGAATAACAGTGTGGACTACGTACGTTCGTATCGCCATCCTCGTCATCACTTCCCTCCGTGTCGTCAAAGTCCTCTTCATCGGATTCAGGTCCCGGGCGGGTGTCCTGGACCGCAGCCTTCTTCTTCGGCGCTCCGCCTTTCTTCTTGGGCTTCTTCAGCAGCATCGATACCCATCTTCCGTTCCCTGCAATCTGATAGCCATACAGATCGTTATGGAAGACGCTCTCAAGAGTCTCCTCGCTCGTGTCCTCGTCCGTTACTCCGCCGAAGAGGATGCCCATGTTCTTCACACTCCAGAGCGCCATCGTGCAGCCAGAGCGGAGGGAGGGCGCGTAGGCTGTAGACGGCTTCTTGCGCCGCTCCCACTTCAGTGTCAGCGGGTCGGCGGTGGACTTGCCCGTAGTAGGTATTTCCGTGCTGAGCGACATCCTATTCAGAAGTCAGGGTGCGCTCGACGTGGGAAGTGCGGCCTACGTGGTAACCCACCGTAGGAACCAAGTGTCGTCAAGCATAACTCCGACTGGTCGACTGCCCTTGACGTACTCCTTGCAGTATCCGCCATGTAGGAGGATGCCGTCGGGAGTGGGTAGGAAGGAGAAACCGCTTCGAGGTCTGTACGGGCGCAGAGTGAGTTAGTTCCATCGCACAAGAGCGGGAACGTGTTTGACGTACGAAGGCTTGCGATCGTTATCCTTTAACTCAATGTGCTTCCACTTATATTCCTGCGTGTCGAACAACCAGAGATCGTTGAGATAGTTCGCTGTCCACGACGGGAAGCATCAGCGAGATGTTCATTATGAGCCAGAGAACTCGTCGATACTCACTCTTGATCCCTGGGTCGTAAAATCCGCCGAAGAGAACCACGTAGTGCTTCCACATCGCCATGCTACGAGGGACGAGGAGTCAATGTCCCCCCTCGGAAATGACAGTAATCCGCAGCAGAACATACCGATGCCCCGACCGCGCCGTGGGACGGACCTTTGTCTCTATTCGCTCCCAGGAGTGCGTCGAGATGTCGAAGCACCAGAAATCACGGTAGTGATGGAATGTGTTCTGGTAGAGCGACGAGAACTCTCCTCCTGCAATGAAAGCATAAAAATCGTAGGTACAATACGGGTTGGCACAGGAGAGGACACGCACCGAACAGGTAGAGCTTCCCGCCACCAGCGGGCGTCGCGACAACAGCATGTGCTGAGCGCGGTCCAGGGCATGTAGGGGAGACAAACTTTCGCCATTCGTTCTGCAAAAAAATACAAGCATCCGAGTGAGTAGTGGAACAAGAAATGTACGACAGACAACGTCACCTTCTCAGGCGAATATCGGAAAACGTCGCTGTAGAAGTACTGGGTGCAAGCTATGAGGGGAGGAGTACCGAGTACCGTCAAGCTTACAACTCACTGCTTTCCCGTCATCACTGAAGAACTCTCCGCCAATACACCATAGGTGATTCCCGTTCGGACATGGGGTGAGGGTCGCGTTCGCGCGTCGACTAGGGGGTCCCTCCACCAATTCCTCCGTGACCTTGTGCCTTTCTTCCCATTCTCTTTGGATCTACTGGCGGTGCGCATCTCAGAGTCTCGACTCCACAACACACCGGCGCGCTGTGCGTTGCTGAGAACACGATTGCGCAACTCACCTTGTCGAGGATACTCTCTAGATCCTGATCATCGTCCTCGAACTCGTCCTTGGACTTGGTCGCTTTCTTCTTCTCCTTCCGCTCGACCTTCTGCGCAACCTTAGCTTTCTTTGCGGCTTTGGCGGATGCCTTGTTTGTGTCCTTTCCTTTCTTCTTCGCCATACTCCGCCAGGTACTATGACTTCAAGGTTCGGCGGCGGCCCGTAATAGGTGCTCAGCGCTGTGAAACGTGCTAGCCTTACGACTGCAGGTTCTACGCAGGAAGTTGTTGAAAGTTTCAAGGCCGCTGTGCGCGCAGGTCAAGTATAGTGGGAATTTAAGGTGAGTGTGTAAGACCGTAAGTCGTCAGAGACTCAGGTGATCGGGACCCGGACGAGCAGATCTCGTACACTAAACGTTATCTCATCCACAGGCGTCTATCTTATCTGCCAAGGTCCTCCAAGCACGGCTCCAGGACTCTCGAGACCGCCTCAGAGTCAAATAATATTGAATCGAGCCCATACGAGGGACTTTATTCCAGGAAAAAAATTCGCATCACACCATATCACACTTTTGTGGCGCCAACCACATAGATTTCACCACTTATTAGTCACAGGATACAAGTAACCATCAACTCGGACTTCAAGACAACCGAACCCCTACAACTCGAAACAAGCGAGCGTCCATGATCAACGCGGGTGTGAGTATGGAGAAGGGGAAGGTGATTGGGAGATATAGGCTGCCCGCCTAGAGCGAGACGGGAACGCAGCCAATGCTGACGAGACCGCCTGTATGCATCGAGTGAGTATGCAAAAATCACCCTGAGACGTCGAGCCAGTTACACATACCAACGTTGTTGTTCTCGCAGCAGACGGTGGAGGCCTCGCTGCAGCAAGTCGTTAGGGATAGTGCGTATGCTATGAGACAGTAGGCAACCCACCAAGAGCCACCAGAACCGACGCCGATGACGGTGATCGGGGAGCAGGTGAGTCCAACAAGGACATCGACACCCTGGACGACAACACCGACAAGACCCAATAGGACCGAAGTCGCGGGGTCGCTGGCCTTCTCGACGCTCTTGCAGCACTGGATGGGGCCAGTGCTGCAGCTGCCGCTACCGCCGGGGACGGGGGTGGCGACCGCAAGGACGGAGAAGACCGCAGTAGTGTAGACGGCGAGCTTGGCGAACATCGTGGATGAGATGATGGTGTTAAGGAGAGGAAGGTTTGGGGTGTGGTTTGCGAGAACGCGTAAGGGACTGAAAGGACTGTGGGTAGCAAGGTTTGCTGAGATCCTACCGGTGGGGCACAGAGGGTTTATATAGACGTTCTGGAGGATGAATTCTACGAGACCGACCGAGGCCCGGACGACCTCGTGTTCTCGTGCGCCGAGAATTGGGGGAGCAGAGAACAGACTGAGATCCATCATCGTTCGCTCGTATTGGATGACCGTCCGGGGGCGTTACCAGCGCATCAAGCCGAGCATTCTTGCGGAGCGCACAAACTCGATGCGATGTCTGGTGCGGCTGCGGCTGCAGTGTAATGAATGTGCGTTACGGCAACTATCTCCGCCAGCAACGTCAGGAAGCTCTGAGATGTTCTAAAGGAATTGACGAAAATTGACATTGAGCGGGCTTTTCATCACTGCGCGAATGGAAGCCCGCCCAATCCGCATGATGAACTCGTAGTCTGTTCGCCCAGACCAACTCGTAACTTAGTAAGCAGATATGCAGTAGCAGGAATGAACCTAACAACTCACGCCGAGGCTCCCGACAACTGTCGCGCAGTGGCATGTAGAATAACATATGATCTTCCGCGGCCCTCAAATACGGAGTCGGATAGAGCATGAGGCCCAAAGGCCCTGAAGGCCAGGACGCAGGACACCGCCGTCAGATATGCTGTAGACTTTACGCCTCCGGACGCATCCGCGCGCCGTGGAGATTCCGAGGAGTATAGTTCTAGGAGCAGAATAGCCCGTTGCTGAGAACTTTCGAAGCAAGTGATCTCCAGAAAGACGGCGTTAGAGGAGAAGCCGCGCGGGGGGTCGGCATAAAGACACACCCATCGCAACAAAGACCCGACGTCAACTTTTTGTGGTCCTCGTTATGTCGTCTGTTGTTCTTGTGCCAGAACCATCACAGCGATGAAGGCCTAGGTATAGCGCGACGTGTATCATAATCGCCAGTGAGGTCTACTGTTCGCCGTTGCCCATGTGCTTGGAAATTCTGGTTTCACCCTGTCAGCTGTCAGAACGTACATGTTCGCATCCGGTGAATTCATCAGAAGTCAGCTGGTTAAATGTAGTCGACCAGCGTCCGGTCGAAGGCATGTTTCGTGTCCAAAGTCGACTGGTCGTACTCGGAGCCGCCGCAAAGTCCTCGGCACCGTGAAGAGCGTAGCCTTGTCGAGACAGTGAGCGGTAGCGTTTCAAACAAAGACACAGCGAGCAGACCAGAGAGCAAGAGTACGAGTGTAGTTTGCTGGATGCAAGCTGGACGATGGTAATCGTGGTCGGGACGTTAGGGCAGCGAGCGCCTAAGAGCACGCTCCTGCAAGGCTCAGGCAAGGCTCGTCGTCGTCGACGACGACCGCGACGACCTCTCCGACCGTGCAGCTCATTCCTGGCTCTCCAACCCCTGCTTGCCATCGCTCTTGCGCATACGCCTTGAGCTAGGTCTATCCTAATGCCTTCTCAAACTCTGTCGGCTCAAATAACGCTTTGTTAGAAGTGACAGCACACAACAACCTACGAGCACCAAAGCATCTGGACTCGTACGGCAACGATGCCACTAGTCTTTGCTACACCTCCCATCGCGCTCTCGACCGCTCATCTATTAGCTGCGTTCTTCACATTCTCCTACGTCGGCTCGTTGTACCTCTCGAAGAACGCACGATTATCCTTCAAAAAGGGCGTGTCATCCACCGTCGATGGGGAAGAAAGGGCTAAGGAGAATGACGAGCGGTGGAGGAATGACCCAGATGTCATTCGCGCGAGGCTGCTCGCCGCCAGCGCGAGCACGCTATTGAGTGTGTATGTGGTGTACCAATTGGTCCAGCGTATCACCCCAGAGTACGAGGTATGTGCACGCTAATATCAACGTCGGGTCAAGTTCTCTGTATGCATCGAGTGTCGCTGTCCACCGGACCCCTGCGCACGAGAGCAGCTATGGAATTGCTCTCTCCGTCTTCCTCAGCGACAGATAAGGGATGCGATCCACTCATATCTTGCATTAGAGCAGCGTAAACCCATGGACCGCCGTCGAGTCGTCACTAGCACGTCTAGGAATCACCCTTGACTTCGCCAGCAACCCTCTTTGCATCATTCTCCCTTGCCTTGTCGCCCCAATTCTATACCTGGGCCCGCTGTACGCAGACTATTTATCGGAAACACTGCCCTTCCAGCGGCATTGGAACTTCCGTTCCAGCCTGTTGCCGATTGTCTCGACGTGGGTTGGCCGCAGGAACTACATCGTTGTATGTTGCGTTCCCTTTCCTTGTCGACTTTATTGCTGACGCTGAGAGTTGGTCACGCCAGGGCCCCATCACTGAGGAGATAGTTTTCCGCGCATGCATGTTATCAGTCTACCATATGGCTGGAGCGTCACGGAAGAAGATGATCTTCCTCTCCCCGCTTTGGTTCGGTATCGGTAAGTCAGACGGGTCCAATGAAACACTCAATTACTCTAACTCGCCGCGTCGAAGCTCATCTGCATCATGCATGGGACACGTACAACCGATATGGGCGCACGAGCTCGGCATTACGTATTGCTGTGATGCAGACATGTAAGTGCTCAATGCGAACATGGCCGTGTCTAGATCGGCAACTGAGGAATCGACAGTGTTCCAGCTCGCCTACACGAGCCTCTTCGGCTTTCACTGCGCGTTCCTGTTCCTCCGCACGGGCTCGCTCCTGCCTCCGACCTTCTCGCACATCTTCTGCAACGTCATGGGCTTCCCACAGTACGGCCTGCACGTCAAGATGTTCCCGAAGCGCCGCCTCGGTGAGTCTCTCCGGTATCTCATACACCCCATCTCCGCTGACGGCGACCGGTCCATCGCTCCCAACGACGCGTCACAGCGATCCAGCTCGCGTACCTGCTCGGGATCGCGGGCTACGTCTATTCCATGCGATGGTGGACGAAGGCAGACGACAGCCTCTTCTGGCCCGCTCCAGGACAGCCTGCGCGATTCTGATCCCCGAGATGGGAGCTTCGTCTCCTACTCTCGTCCGGCGCATTATGGGACGCTCGATCTCGACATCAGCCATTATCGAGTTCTGGAACTCACTGACAAGCGTCGTCATGATCATGTGCTTAGACCATGGCCCGAACCCCGAGCCCAATACACACGCAGTGCCCTCGAGATCCTCCTTGCGAGTCGGTGCTCGCCAGTCCGCGCATCGCAAAACCCGAGTACACCAGAAGACGTTTCTCGACGATCGCGCAGAGCCACGACTGCTCACGAGCAGCAATCAGGCTTAGGACTTATCGACATGAGGCTTTCGCATGTCGCGCAGCTCAGCGCATCGCCGTGGCACACGCGTCTCTTGCCAAACTCGTCTATATCTGCCGCAGGTGGCAGGACAAAGCGGCGTTTGCCCCTCGGCGCTCAACGCTGTCCCGTGTTCCTGGTCGCCTCGCCTCGCCCATATAAACCTGCAGCATCTCATCTTCCCCGCGCGCCTGGCCGTCTCGCCTTTGTAGCGTGCTGCGTCTCTCTGTGCTCGTGCAATCACCACCTCCAGCCGTCACCTCCACCTCTGCGATCACCACATCACTACGCCTCCCAGTGGCTCAGCACGCTTTGGCAATCAACGCTTTGATCTGCAATGGCGTCTTTTCCGCGGTGGTTAGACAAAGCGAAGGCTACGGGTGCAAGGCTTATAAGCGGTGAACCCGAAGACGCGAGCCGTCCTCAGCGTCGACGCAGACGCGACTCCGATTACGCCGACATCCCGCCCTTTCTTCTCCCTCTCTCCGTACGTGTACGGCTCGACAAAGACAGCCGGAAAGCCCGCTCCCGCAGTGCCCCATATCACAAAGACAGAGTCGTCACAGCCGTACGTCTGCCTCTCACCCGTCTCCGCTCCTTGTTCTTTGTCTCACCAAGTGCCGGACAGACACAGCAAAAACGGCGGACGAAGCTCAAGATGCCCACGGTCCTAAAACGCCTCACCGGTCCGCCGACGTGCCCGATCGTCGTCGTGCAGTACAAAGACGAGTTCCGCGGAGTGGGACACGAAGCGGACCTCCACTGGGCCCTCGTCGTCATCACCGACCGCACGACGCTAAGCGGGCCGTCCTTCCAGGCGTACGCACAGAAGCGCCGCCTTCGCCGCCCAAGAGCGCGTTCCCATCCTCAAGCCCAGCAGCGTCACCGCTCGGGTTCAGCCTCGGACGGATCTACGAATGGCGGGGCTGCTGCCTGGTTTGGCAGCGGGACGAACGTCATCCGGTCCGAGGGCGCTGAGAACCTCTACTCAGCGAAGGAGAAGGGTGGTCCAGAACCGGGAGAAGATGCAGAGTACGAGTACGAGACGCAGTGGTACACCCGGCACGCGCCGGCGTCGCTCTTCGATGTTTCAGCGACGGTGCGGTCTCTGTGCCTGGGCGGGGTGCAGGTCGGCTCGGTGCGTGCTGCGGATGTCGGGAAGCTGGTGGAGTACCTTGCGAGCCACCCGCCTGTGCCGAGTTATCAGGGATGGAGCTCGCGAGACTATGTTCTCGAGCTGCTCGAGCTATTGCGCCCGTTCAAGATGCTCCGGCCCGACTTGCAGGGGATTCATCTCCGGGCGAGAGCGGGAGAGCGCAGGGAGGTGGGCGTGGATGACTTGCTGCCGGATCTGAAGGAGGTCGGGAGGGTCACGCAGGAGAGCATCTTCCAGGAGGATTTCAGGCCGTGCGTGAAGTATGCCTCGTGAGATGTGTGTATGTGGGTTTCGAGTGATCTACGACATGGACGTGGTTGTACCTGATATTCGATGTTGCATTGTACGAGTGTTGTACCATACGCTAGCGGATCAACGTGCCTGTCCTTGTACCTAGACTGGTGTGCTGTACTGAGATGTCCACACGTAGTGCGAGGTGACTTTCACTGAGCGAGTATCATCCTATCCTCGTATGCTGACACCCTAAGTCGTAGTTACATCACGGCCCAGGGTCAATTCGGCCATCCGTCGAACTCAGCCGACTTGATGGCCTTGCACGCAAACTTGTGTCTTGGCCAGTCCTCTTTCTGGCATTTGGCACTTCACGAGACAACATCAACGCCCGGGCCGGCAGCGCGTTTCCATAACGTGAGGGGTAACTACGTACCTGCAGTATCTGCGATCGTTCATGAGCATCCGGGTTGGGATACGATGCCCAAGGTCACACGACTAGACTTACCTAGTCACCTTGCATCCCCCGCATCGCTTCATGGCTGCGTTCACATCTGCGCTCGCATCCGTCTTGCAGTTCGCACAGCTCGCACTGAGCGGGTACACTTCTCCAGGAGGCTTGCCCATTTGTGGTGGGTGAGGGCCCATGATACCCTTGTGCTCTCGGTTGATGCGGTCGTGTGTCGCCCGCAGCGCCGCCTGGCACTCAGGCTTGTCCATATCGCAAACGTGATGCACCTGTTCGATCGCGAAGTCAGATCTAATCGGATATATGGATTCGGGAGTCTAGGTGCTCACGTATACTGGAAGCCTGCAGATGGGGAAGAAGACGTATGGCACTGTCTGCATTTGCGTCTCGCGGGCAGGCGCACCTGGGCGCAGAGGATGCTAGGTCAGCGCAGAACATACATACACCGGCAACTGGCATACCGCAGAACTCGCACGTCCATGGTTTTGAGTGCTTCAGGTCCATGAACATGCACAACACGGTCAATCGGGCGTCCTCGTAGTTCTCGTCCTTCGGGAGATGCATGCGGACCTTCGCGTGCTGGCCGTTCCTATACGTAGACGGGCCTTAAGCAGCTAGTAGCTGGTAGTTATGACTCACAACATACCCTCCGTATATGTTCACATCGATGTTCATCTTGTTGATGTCTTCCCAGTCTTGAAGGGGACCTTGACCCGGAAGGCCGCCGCGCTCGAGTGTGCGCATAATGGTCTGTAGACTAGGAAATCCTGGACGGGTAAAATCCATAATACACCTGTTACACTTTTGTGAGTCTCGAAGATGTTTATCGGCGCGATGAGCAAAGTTCCGGTGAGTAGATGATGCATTCAGTAAATCGATTGCGATAATGTGACAATGATCACATGACTGTGACACCACGCGGTGTCAGGTTGTGATCCGCGAGTTCCCGCGTGGCAGACGTCGCCGGAGTCAAAGTCGCCCCATCAACTGGATCTTGGAGGCCGAGCTGATGAGATTCATAATAGATTTTGGTGCTTCATATGAGATCACAACAAGTTCCAGACGATAATCCACTTCAATACAAATGGTTCACTGGCATTGAAGGATGTGATTCTGCCTGTAATCCTAGCCATGACCTAGGCTACGCTTTTACGTCTGATAATATGCTACAATCCACGACCACTCCACGTCCGTATACAATGAAACCGCCCTCACAAGCTATTCGAGCCAAGACCCGAGCTGCCACTTAGCGTGCGCGTCCCCGACACACCCCGGCAGCTTCCTCTCACCACTCCCGCCCTCCTCGTTCTCTGGCTTCGGTGGTTTCAGGTGTCGCACTAAGGAGTCCTCCCTGCTGTACTTCTTCCCGCATCCTCCTACGAAGGAAACGCCAGCGATCACCCGCACCTTGCCGTCCCCTTTTGCGTGAGCCTCGGGGTGGAATCCCACGGGGAAGCCGCAGCATATCCACGGCTTCAAGCCGAGATGCGTGGACTTGTGTCGACTGAGGTCGACCTTGCGCTTCGTTACGTAGCCGCAGCCTGGGTACGCGCAGCGGAAGCGACGAGGGGACTCGGGCGACTGTTGCGGATGTGCACGTTTCTTCTTCTGCGGTCCGCAGGCACGGGCAAGGGACGAGGGCGTATCAAAAGGAAGGGATAATGGGGTGTCGGAGGAAGGGGATGAGGCCTCGGCGGAAGGTGAGGACGACGGATCAGAAGGAGGAGATGCGGCCGACGACGCCGGCGACGGAGAGTCGGGAACAGGAACAGAAGGCGTCTTCGTGGATGGCGGCGCAAGGAGCCCTTCTTGACTTGAGCTTGACGCTTGCGGGGTTGGGCAGAACTGCGGTGCACCTCCTATGGTTGAGTGTACGTTTTCGAGAGCACAGAACTCGTCAAAGTGGGAAGCGTGATGTTCTCCCGCGTGCGTAGGCACCACACCGGCGTTCGTCATGGACGTGGACGCTCGGACCTCCGGTACGGTGCCGACTTGATCTTGGAAGACAGAAAGGTCGAGGGGGTATGCCTGCATCTGGCTATTCTGCCCAAGAGCAGAAACTCCGGGGTTCGCCCATGATTGCTGTGGCAGCGCTACAGGCTCGGACTGCATCCAAAGAGCCAGAGGGTCCAAAGCGGTAGAAGTCTGCGCCGAAAGCGGTAGATACTGATACGCGGCAACGAATGGAGGGTGCGAGGTCGTCCTCTGGAGGGAGGGAGCCTCAGTCCACCCATGGACATTATTGAAGGCCGCGGCGGAAGGCTCGACATAACTCGGTAAACCGTACGTCTGAGGTTGTAGACTCGCAAGACTGTGCCAAACATGAGCCACAAACTGAGTGGTGAGCAAATGATTACATACTGAAAGCGGGCAAGGTCCTGTTCCGAGAGCGCGTGCGCCTGAGCGGCGCCGTAGTTGAATGGCGCTACATGCGAGAGAGGCGCAGTGTGCGCCAGGGACGTGTCGCCACTCCACATGTCATGATGGAAAGCTGTATCCGCATTGGCGGAGGCACTGGCACAATAGTCGCCAACATCGCTGTCGTTCAACAGTGCAGGATCAGCTCCGGAGTAGAGTGGCGGGTTCATGTCCGGGTGGTAACTGGCGAGAAGCGATGGGTACGGTGAAGAGACGGGTTGCCGGAAGGCGTGGGCAGGAATAGAACCAACGCAAGGATGCCCATCTTTCAGCGAAGCTTATGAGTTTGCGATAGGGTAGGACAAAGCGGATGGGACAAAGCAGTGGAATGCCAAAGACTCGCTTTGACCTCCGGGCACGAGGCTACGGCAGTGCAGCAGGAGGCGCCTGGTACATGGAGTGCTGCGGTGGCTGAAAGTCCCACGGGTGTCAGGCTACGGGCTCTGTTTGCTTTGTTCCAGCCCTCCTGCATGCATGGTCGAGTTGGGATGGATTGAGCAGAGCGGTATGCGAAATGGTACCTGTGAGAAATTGAAGCGGTACTAACGAATGCAACAGCTCTAGAAAGACAATAACGATGAGCCCGTACTGCTGGTGGAGATCGAGGACGTACACGAACTTACATTTACTTGAAGGTGACCTCCTTCTGATATACAGGACGCTTTTTCACTTCCGTCGCAGTCCGATAGACCCGAGGATATTCTGAACATCATCACTCTGGATCCCACTATTGACCCTGCCGACTAGTGAGTACACGTATCGGATCAAGTTCGTTCCTACTTACCACTCCGAACCCAACTTTCACGGTCGTCTGCCCTGTGAATTTCTGCACGTCTGCAGCTACAGCTTCTACTGCAGTACGAGCCTCCTATATATCTGGCGCTGCCTGAGAAACCGCTTGACGGACACTACTATCCACCTGCGCAGACAACCATGGAAGAAGTGAGCAAGATTATGCACTCGCTCGACAATGATACTACCCACTACTTGCCTGCATCCTCTGCCACGCCTCTCACAACTTCTGTGCCTCGACCGCTACGCCCTCTGCCGACGCATGTGCCTGTGATAGGTCCGGAGCTACTCATGGTAGTGCTTCGCCAGTGGCAACGACTTTCTTCGTCAACCTCGTAGCGGCGGACATGTCAGGGTATCCTGCATTGGGGGGGGGGGAGTGGGGCTGCGGTAGTGTAAGGTTTGACTTGGAAACGTCCGTATACATATAAGGATAAACTCACGCTTCCCACAGTCAATTCACTCCCGCGGCGGTATGCAGACTATCGGACGTAGGTTGTAAAGCTCTCGTTTGTATAGATGAAGACCGCGCTGACGAGACTATAGTGATACAGTTATATACAAGCATACGAGAGCGGCATCGGAGACACTAATGATACAGAGGTCCGTGAGCGCAAAGCTCACGCCCGAGTGTAAGACCACGGAAGGATGTCTGCATCGAAGTAGACGGCGCCTGACCCATCCCTCCTTTCGACAAGCCCCATGAGTAGAAGCGTGTCTGCGGGACCGTAGAGGTCCATCTTGCGCACCGTGCGCCCACCGCGCCGCGCACAAGCCGCGGCGGCGGCGGCGCTGAGCGGGTGCCCCGGGGGGAGCACGGTAGGCAGCTGCAACGCAGCCTTGATGCCGTTGAGCACGGCTGACACCGTCAGAGGTTGGTTGTCTGTCGACGAGACAGACCCCCAGTGCACAGTGACCCCATGCACGACGAGGTGCAGCTGGACGTGTTTGTTCCACGTCTCGGGGAAGGCTGCCTGGCGCAGGCGGGGGTCGGTGGTAGTATGGAGGCTACCGAGGTCGATCGGCGACATGCCGCTCATGATCACAGGGTGGATCATGATGCGGGTGTCCCCGCTCCCTCGAGTGGGAGCTTGGTAGCGGGCCGCGTACATGTTTCCACTGACCCTATGAAGGAAGGTGTCAGCCACGTGAGCCTGCTGCTTCAAGTGAAGACGAGACATGACTTACCCGTTGGCAGAGCCAAGGTGGCCGGTGGTACCCCACGACAGTGTGTCTGAGGGCATGTTTGGACTGGCGAGCGAGAATAATCAGCGATGAGCAGTGGATTTCGAGGCGACGGAGGAAGGTAGACTCACTGACTGCGGTGAGCCATCCGGGGAGACGACTCTGGAGCCAGAGGCTCTAGGCCAGACCCGAGCTTCGAGTGCGTACGGACAGAGGGCGCGAAGCGTACGTGCCCGCGTGCCATCTTGTGGTGTTCAGTAGTAGTGTTTGTAGAGTTGGATGATGGAGGATGCGTGAAGGCAACGGAATCGTCGTCGTCGTCGTAGGTAGAGTTGTGAAGGCTCACCATGCGCCCATTTCTCGCCTTAAAAAGTGCGCCTGTTCTTCATCCGCTCGCTGTCGGAGGAGGTACTGAGCTTAGGGCCATCGAGACAAGTAGCTAGAGGACGCTGCAGGCCGTCGTCCGAGCCCGAGGACTTGGAGATGGGCGGGGCATGGGGGGCAAGTAGAGTTCAGTCCGAGGAACGCACGACTCAGGAAGGCAAGTTGCAGACGTCGCTGGTATTGGAGAGCCGACGTCAGAGGCCCGAGGACCATCGGCGGCGTTGAGGGATTTATCGACCCTGAGCATAGCCCGTATAGTCTGTGCAATTTTGTGGTAACGCTGAAGCAGGGTCGGCGGAAAGGGGAGAGAAATCGAGCGGCTGGAGGAGCTGAGGTCCATGGCACAGGTCTAGGAAGGTTGCCAGAGGAACAGGGCGGCATTGAGCGGTCCATGGACCAGTAGTTCCGGTCCAGATAGGAGGCAGTGAAGTTGTGACCGTAGAGAGCGCCAGACCATCCGTGTAGCGGCAAATATTCTGGGGGAGAAAAGTGGGAGGGGGTAGGGAGGCGAGGGGAAGATCCTGAGAACTGTGCAACGAGGAAGATATACTGACCTGGTCGGAAGAGACCGCACGCTGATGGAGAGGGGAGCACCGGTCTGAGCGCGATGGACGACGAATCACAGGAGGCCATCTCACGAGTGTACGTATGAACGGGCGCAGAAGAAGCACGGCGAAAGTACGACGCCGTTCGTCAAACGTAAATGCTCGTCGCGCGCGATCTCTCGACCGCTCAGTAGCGTCTAACAGGATGGTTCAACGCCGCCGGCGTGTTGTGCGGGATACGAGATGCGCCAGAGCAAAAGGTGGCCTCCAAGAAACATCGGACGGCCGATGGACGAGGGGAGAATCGAACAACCAGTCACTCACCTGAACCGTCGCCGTGGCATCCCAACATAGCCGTATGAGCTGGTGGAGGAAAGGTGTGAGCTTGAGCAGAAAGAGGATTTTAGTCAAGTTGAGCCATAAGTCGAGAAAAGAGGCAGATCTTTGAGAGAGCTCAGAGAGGGGGGATACGTGAGATGATCATATGCAGACGACGAAGTGGTTCTTATAGAGAGGGAAAATCACACAAGCAGCTGATCACAGGCGGGACACATCGCCCATCGTGCCACGACCAACCCACGGTTCGTGCTGTCATCGCGCCTAGATTTGCCATATAGGGAACAAAAAAACGTCCACAGTTGCCCACAATGACCGCCGCAGCCACACGTTCAATCATCCTGTCCGTGCGCAGGCTGCCTCGGGGCTACTCATGTACCTATCATCTCATATCTCATGATAGGTACGCAGTAGCCCAGGTTCAAGTTAACGGTCCTAGTCTCTCGCTACTCGACACTGGTGCATAGAGCTGTGAAATTCAAGCTTCCTTGGCCCCGACCGCCTCTCGCCGCCTCGGGCAATGCATGCAGTTCGCACGACTCAGAAAGCAGTAGGTCGGTAAGCATTCTGAGGCGTATGGATTGAGAATCGTGATGTGTGAGTCTACATAGATCAATCAGGGGAGCGGTCCTACACCGCCCTCACTATAACCACTCTCGGCCGACCTCGCTCTGTGATCAGGCGTGATTGCTCGACCCACTACTCGGTAGGCCATCCAGTAGATTACGGGCTGGATGAAAGCTCCGCAGTCAATTACGAGACAAGTATTCTCATAGGTTGGCCTGGGTACGAGCACGGAATGTCAAAACGAGCTCGGAAGATGACCCTCGATGTGGATCCACCGGCCGGCGTAAGGACGCGAGCATCTCAGAACCATCCCGTGAGCCTCTGAAGTATGCAAGTGAGACTTCGGGAGGCAGAGAAGAGAGACCGTCAAAGACGGAAACCGAGGACAAGCATCGGCGCGCCGGGAAGAGGGAACGACAGAGGTGGGGTGGACTTACAGAATGGGACCTCCATAATTCCAAACTGACGCCTAACCAGCATCACGGTAGAGTGCGCGTGTGTCCCAGGTCGTCTTCAAATGCGTGGAGAGTGATAGCGACGGCGGAACGGAAGGAGTAGGAAGTGGTGTAGCAGGGCGACGTGAACATTATCCGGGCACTACTGCAGGGGTTAAATTGCTCACCAGCGTAGAAAGGGCAAATCGTATTGACGCGGACTAACCCTGTTTCTGTTCGTGTCCACGTCACGTCCTGTCCGGACAAGACAGCACCTCCAAGGCCAGATCCGGCGCGCTCAGTGTCGAGG
Source organism: Lentinus tigrinus ALCF2SS1-7 (assembly GCF_003813185.1). Classification (NCBI taxonomy): domain Eukaryota; kingdom Fungi; phylum Basidiomycota; class Agaricomycetes; order Polyporales; family Polyporaceae; genus Lentinus; species Lentinus tigrinus. Next base: position 148,817 of record NW_027137955.1, read on the forward strand.
ACTGTATCTCCATTCCCTCATCTCCTATACCCATGTTTGTACATTGTAGGCGCAATATTGATGCATATGTACGCAAATCTTCACCTGAAGAGGCTTGCAAGTTACTCTGGTGAAGAACGGAATGGACGACAAGGTGGACGTACCTTCAGCAACGTCACGTCAATATTTTGATCTCCCACGACTCAGTACGTGGTCTCCACACGCTTGCGCACGGGCCATCGCAAGAGCTTTCCAGCGGGTTCCGAGACGAGCAGGCGGGCAAAAGCAGCAGACGGTGGTGGTCAACAGCCAGGAGAAATGCTCCGCCACTGGCGCTCTGCCGCCCTGTGGGAGTTAGGCGCCTTATGCCGCCGGCTAGGAGCGTCGGGTCAATGTATAGATGCCGACGGAATTTTAGCCTCGAGTCGGGACTCGCAGCGATCTCGGTGCCGTTAATTTTGACCGATTGAATTGAGGATGCCTGCTGGGTTTTGACGCTTGGACATCGCTCGCCGTTCATCGTGTATGTATCGCGTTGCTTGTAATACAACATACATGGGTATACAACAGGAGCTCCAGCCTAACCTACACGAGAACGGCGAGCTCGCTGTACGAGCACAAAGGAAACCTACGCAGCCCTGGTCTGCCCCTCACCTCCCCACCACGTACATGATGCTTCTCGTACACCCAGGGTATGATGCTATCGATAGAGCATAAAGCAGAACAGAAACGAAACAGCGTGCCGAGCCGATGATAACGCACCATCGGATCTCAAGCCCACCCATAGTCCTCGTGCCACTGAGAATCGCCCCGCGATCTCATTTAGCACATCCCAAGCTCGACGACGAACACCTCCCCATGCTCCCGCCCAGCGGGCACCTCCCGCCGGCGTGCAGGGCGGATCCCAAGGAAGCGCCGCCTCCGTCCGAGGCGGTCGATCCTCCGCAGCGGCACACTCTCGTCGTGCTCGGGATCCGCGTGTGCGCATCCATCACGATACGCAAGGCTCTTCCTCCTGTTCCGCTCGCGCTGGTGGTGCATGGCCTCTACCACACACCCGAACTCGTACCCGACGCGCGCATCCGCCGCATCCCGGAGCCGCACACGCTCCTCCTCGCCGAGGGCTGCGAGCTCCTCCCGCGTGAGCGGCTCGCGCAGCTCGCGGTACAGCTGCCCAAGCAGGTCATAGATAATGACCGCTCGGGGGTTCACCTCCCATGGGGCCGGCGGGAGGAAGGACGGGGTCACCGAGTGCTCGACGGTGATCTCGAGGCCGGGCGCATCTTCGAGGATGAGGACGAGTGACGTAAGAGGCTCGGGGACGCCTCCGGGTCCTGCGCGGATGGCGACCCACCGGCGCAGGTCGATGATGTGCCTGATCGGCATGTTGTCTTGCAGAGACTTGTACGGGTCCCGCATGATGTCCCACTCGAAGGGAGGCTCGGCGGACGCGTGAGGGGGGAACGCGAGGAGCGCGTCGACGATCGGGACATCGGAAGCGGACGCGGACGCGGTTGTGGCAGACGTACCCGATGGCAAGATAGCAGGCACCGCGGAGCGCCGCACAGGCGGCACTGCAGGCGGAGGACGGGAATACGGTGCATGTCGGACGCTGCTTTGATGAACGCGAGTGCCATGCGCATGTGTCTTGTCGATTCTGGATGGCGATGGAAGTGGAGCATCAAACATGAGAATGCTACTGTAGTTCGATGCCGGAAGAGTGGGGAGCGGCGACAAGAGGATGGGTGAGGTGGGAAGATATTCTTCCTCGCTGTCCTGAGCCGGGAGATCAATGGGACGCAAGAGCGGCGTCGGGGGAGGGACGACGCTTGCGGGATCGAAGGGGTAGGGGATGTGTCTAGGATTGTAATGTCTCGGGTAAGAGTGCGATGGCCCTTTGGACCGGGGCGCAGCCAGCAGCCGGAGCGGTGACCCGGAGTGCATATTGCTTGCGATGCAGGTCGTGGCGGGTGACACAGTACGTGCAGTGGATGCAGCCAGTACGAGGGCGGGGGGAAGGAGGGGGGGGGGGTGTATCTTGTGTCCTAGCAATGCAGCCTTCCTTCTTTTATGCCCTGTGTGCTGCGACACAGACGCGCTATTCCGCAGAATGGAGGTGGCAAGTTTAGGGAACTTCCTGTATAGGAGAGAAGACGACTTGCATCCGATTAGGCAAGTGCGAGACGACTCGGCGTTCCAGCTAGATGCCAGGAACAATTCGGAGATTTTCCTGGGATAGTGATTACCATGGGGTCGACGGTCGGGCACTTCGATTAGAGCAAAGAGAGTTCACAGACCCATAGACCATTCGTGCCACCAGGACGGCCAGGAAAGACGAGCTCCTCGACACCGCAGGAGAAGTAAACGTAGCCTGGCATTCAATAGAGATCACCCAGGGTGCGAATCTCGTCGATTCTGGGCAGAAGACGAAGCAGGGCGCCCTCCCACGCGAAAAACCCTGGGCGTTGCATCACAGGGCATAATGCGGTCGACGGCCCGGATATGGAGGCCGATAGAAGACTTGCGATGTTAGTCTCAAGGGCGCGGCGGAGGGGACGCGCTGACGCACCGCTGCGGCAGGTCTGGGGGCGGTTCGTGCCATCGGGTAAGTGACCGCCTCGAGGCGCTTGCTTTGTGCTTCGGTAGTGCCGACGTGGTGGGTGGTACGGACGTTGAATTTGAGTGATGTCATTCTGCGCGGGCATGCTGTATTCGTCCGGATCATGGTCGACTGGTCGATCGTCGTCCGACATGCATGTGTGCAGCTAGCCCACATTGATGCTACAATAGCTCTTGACAGCTATTGACCACGACCACGACTACAGCCCACAGGCCAGAGACAAACCATAGCTCGTTACGCTCCGACCGTGGCGATATCGCAGACATCC
>NW_027137955.1:151698-235826 GCF_003813185.1 Lentinus tigrinus ALCF2SS1-7
GCCCCGCAGCCGGCTGCGGCAGTTCACAACTACCCCGTCAAAGTTCCATCAGGGCGTTCGTCATAGGCACAGAGGTCGGCACAGCGCTCCCCGCCGGCAACGTCATGTTCCTAGCAGCTACATGTCCCAAGTCAGCAGCTACCAAATGGTGAATTGAATAGAAAAGACGTTCGCTCACCTCCACATGTCCGAGCGGCTGGCATCGGTCAGGGTGCACTATGTACATACGTTTCCCTCGCGCTCCGTCTGTGTCCCATCCGCCTGGGAGCCCGAAACCACAACGCACACCCGCCACCTCCGATTCTATACCGCCCAGTAATCGCCGGTGGGAATCACCCCGCTCAGCGTTGGCTTCGGAGACCCGCAGCACGAGGAGCCGGCGGCGGATGTTGCATACTAAGTTTCATTAGCGTTCGCCATACACGTACAGGGCGCCCCCCGAGCGAGACCATGCTCCTGGCAGTGCCACGCACAGCACCCTGTTCGAGATGAGCGAAAACTCTAATATGCAGCGCGCTCGCTCACCTGTTCATGTCAAATTCCGCATGGGACCGGTCCACCGTCCTCGGTTTGCTTCTGTGGCGATCCTATCTGCGCCCGCAGTCGACGCGAACCACGCAATCTACCTGGATCTTTGGGTTAGCGCAAACCAAAGAGAATCGATGCATATACCGAGTGCCCGGTAAGTTATACCCACCTGAGACCGGTCCCGAGTTCTTACTCCGACCTCCTTGCTTCTGCGGTCTCACTCCTACCGCGCTAGAATTCAACGGAATGCGCTCTTCGTCGTACATATTGAATTGACATGAATAGCGAAGTGAGACTGAGCTCGAAATATAACGTATGTCTGGCATGCGGTGTAAGAAACGGATAGCTGACCGCTCACCTTCATGCTCAGGGCCTGGCCGGTCAATTGGTCATAATGCCCTGCGCGCCCTCCTCCACATGACGAGGTTTTGAATTCGCAGAATTCGCGCGTCTTCCTCCAAATCCGCCCTACCCGATGAGCGTGCGTTGCGCTGCCGCCGCGGACTTCTCACAGGCAAGGGCTCGTGCAGTGGAGGAAGTGCACGAGCGGTCTCCGGAGTTACGGTACGGGATGCGGAAGCGGATGCTCTTCGAGGTTCTGTGAGTAAAAAAAGTCTCAGCATCGACGATGGTCTCCGCATCGGCCAAGCGTACGGGTAAATACTGGCCTTTTCCCGCGTGATTTGTGCACCGCGCTGTAGTGTTGATGGTTTACCATAACGGTCGCCTTCCGGGGATGCCAGTAGTTAGGTGCTGAGACACACGGACCTGTACCCCTGGACGTACGCGCACACAGCAGGCGCAATCTGCTAAGTCCAAGTCGCAGGTTTTCGTACTGTGAGAACGTCCGTTTAAATGACGAACTAGTACTAGTATGCGTGCGAGAACACTGACCTGCGCATGCGCTGTATGTTGTGTGTCCATCGGAAGGTGCCAGCGCATGCAAGTTGACAGTGGCAGCCAGAAGATCCAACCAGAGAGTTGTATATGCATCGTCGTTGGATTGCTAGCGAAGTGCAGAGCACAGACAAACCAGAGCCAGGCGGTAACTGGGCGGTATGTATCACCCGTAGTGAGATCTTGCCTGGGGCGTGCGAAGATCACACCACTGTGTGAAAGTATGAGTTTGTCCTGATTGTGGCAACACCACCGGCACGTGTCGGAGAGGAATGGACTTGGACTGCGTCCTGTCCCTCGAAATGGTCAAGTCTCTCCATCTTCCTCGTCCTCGCGGCCACAGGATTCCATCTTTCTCACAGGAGAAAGTCTCTACAAGACGTCGACAGAGTGGCACTCGTCTCTACCCTCTTCCCTCCACCCTCCCACCTCGACATTCAAACCCTCCAACGCGATGACATCCTGGTGCCACCCCACCGCCCACTGGCTCCCCTACGCCGACGCGACTGCTCCTGCTTTGCACGAGAATCTCCCCTCCGAAGCGCAGATGCCATACGAACAACTCGTCACGGAGTACTACGACGCATCAGCGACCGACTACCTGACCGAAGGTGCAGGCAATGCTGCAGTAGACATCGCAGGGGAGCTCTCGAACGACGTGTGCGTCTATGCCTCATCTTTCAGTTTTGTCGCGTTCTGAAACTACGTCTCTAAATGAATTCGATGGTTGACGCGTTGCTCGCGGACCCCGTCCCAAACAGCCCTCCCATCTGCGATCCTGTCGTTCTCCAGCCAACAATGCGCGCGGACTACGTAGCCCCTCCGCAGGTTCTTCCCTCTCACGCGTACAACCAGACGATGGTACCGGTGTATCCTGTCAATTTCAACGACACCCCTCCCGCAGCGTTTCAGGACGTCTCCGCGCACGGCACGTATCCGTTCTCTGTATTCGCCCCCTCGCCGCAGGCCGGGGCTTCTTCATCATACATCGCGCCGTCTCTCATCAGCGACTCATGCGCGCACACATCTACCCTTCACGACGCTCAATACGCGTATGCACCTACTTCGCTCGACACGCGCGCTCACCCTTCTCCCTGGCTCGACACACAAGACGCATCACACTCTTCGCACGGCACGTATCCATTCCTCCCCTCCTCTGTATGCGCCCCCTTGGCGCAAGCCGAGGCTTCTTCGTTATACATCGCGCCATATCTCATCAACGACCCCTCTTCATATATACCGGCGTACGACGCGCAATACGCGCATGCGTCTACCCTTCAAGACGCGCAATGCGCCTATGAGTCTACTTCTCTCGAGACGCAACACGCTCACCCTTCTTCCTCGCTCGACGCGCAAGACGCGTCGCATTCTTCACACGGCACGTATCCATTCCTCCCCTACTCCGCATTCGCCCCCTCGCCGCAGGCCGAGGCACCTTCCTCATACATCGCGCCATCTCTCATCAATGACCCCACTTCATATACGTCGGCTCAAGATGCGCACGCTTCTACTTCTTACGATGCGCAAGACGCATATGCCTCTGACCCGCTCGACACGCAAGGCGCGTACCTTTCTCCCTCACTCGATGTGCAAGACGCGCCGTACTCTTGCCCCCCGCAAGATGCGTGCCCTTCCGACATGCACCGTCCTCCGAGTCCCTCGCTCAACGCGCATCATGTATCTCCTGCTCCCTCGGACGACGCGCAACCTTCTCCCTCACTCGACACGCAAGATGCGCATTCTCCACCCTCGCTTGACGCGCAAGACGTGCACCCATCTACGAGTCCCTCGCCCAATATACAACACGTACATCCTAAGTCTTCTCCTTCGCGTGACGCGATCGCGGCCGCGCGCGCTAGCCGCCGCATCGCGCCATTCCCAACCCCGTCCCCCGAGCCCGAGAACCCCTGGGACTACTACCGCATCTCCCCGCGCCGCAACGTCCAAATCGACTCGTCCTCTTCCCCTTCCTCCTCCTCTCCCGCCGCCGCCTCCCCCGCCTCCTCCGACCGCCCCGAGAACCCGTGGAAATGCCCGCACTGCGCGTACATCCAGCACAACCACCGCGGGCCGGACCTCCGGCGACACATCGCGACGCACTCGCGGCAGCAGTGGATCTGCTGCGGGCTGCCGCTGCTCGAGGCGGCGGCGGCGGGCGTGCCGGACAGGGTGTTCGCGGATAAGAACGCGGTGTGGACGTATGCGGGGGAGGTGATGGTGGGCGGGTGCCGGTGGACGTTTAGTCGCAAGGATGCGTTTCGGAGGCATTTGAGGAAGGAGGAGGGGCGTTGTTGGGGCGACGTTGAGGGGGCGTATCAGCCGGAGAATAGGCTTAAGGCGAACGCAGAAGCGCGTGGACGTTGAACGTTGAATGCTTGTTGCTCTTGTAAGCTGTTGGCAGGCAACAGTCGTTGTGCGTGCGTGCATGTATGTATGTATATCGGTAATGTATTGTGCCCCATTGCCACACACCTTGCCGGCTAGTACTTATCCCATGATACATAAGCTCGCACAGGCTGACAGCGAGACTCGAGTACAGGTACAATGATATCTACTACTAACAACAGTCTCGCCATAGTAGGTCTGTACAAACAGGGTCAGACGTCCGACGTGTAACAGTACTATACATTTCCGACTGCGCCCAACTCTGGTACTGCCCCACATGCGTACCAGGCGTGATGATTACAAAGTACTCAGGAACGCTCTCTGTGCCTTCATTCAACTTCAGTCCCCGAAAGAGCTGAGCGAATTCGTGAATCCCTCCTTTCAGCAGCTCCGCGTTTCTGATCCGGTTCATCCCCGCCTTTTTCATCCGCTCCAATGCTCTGTGCTTGAAGGTATGACCCTTGTAAAGTGCCTGGGGTAGGATCTCCTCCCGTACACTGGCCACGACCGCACGCGTCAGGGCAAGCACGGTTGCGTCGCAAGAGACCCATGCCTCCCAGTCCAGGTCCTCCTGTTCAGCTTTGAATAGAAGCTTGACTTTGCCCTCCGGTCCCAGTCGCTCCCTAAGTTCATCGCTGAATGCATTGCCACCTTCGGGCTCCGCCGGACTGGGATCGAACAACACGTCCCAGTGCAGACTGCAACTGTATAGGGGAGCAGCTATCCCGTCGTAATACTCATGAGCGACTTGAGCGCAAGCGGCGCGGGAGGACATGGGGGAAGAACGTGACTGGCGGTGGGAAGTTGGTGGTAAGAGCTTGAACGACTGCGGTACGAGACCGAGCGAAACGCAACCGTATTCACATGCGCACTACCTTCAAGTCCTCGTGTCGTAATGGTGGTATTGTTCCCAAGTTCCAATATGGAGATAAGGCCATTGTGAAGCGGCGCCGTATCCATACAGCTGGGCCGTTCCCAACCCGCCGTTACGGGGGAAGGGGGCGTATCGCCACATCCCACAGTTAACCGAGCAGGAAGTCGATGGTGACGAACATGAGACCAAAAAGACAGCTCGTCCGTACTCCCGCCTTGTCGCCGTGGTAGAATAAAATACTGATAATTGTTTCCAAGGGATGATGGTGCATCGACCTAGGTGTGCGGCTTCAAGTTGAGATGCGTGCAGCGCCACAGGCCTGCACTGTACCTATATGAAAGTCCGCCACAACCCGCAGACATCCGCGTACGATAGGACGCTCTACGATTAGGTTAGTATGGACGTGCAGCCCTTCTGTACTGGAGTCGTCGTCAGCTCAATATATCGTATTGAATACCCGGTTGTGCTACTTACCGCAGCAACATGCCATGCTTCCGAAGTCCAGCCTCGTGCCACCTAGTAAGGTTCGCTTGTCCTCACGTCATCTGACCGGCCATGTTCGCCCAGTGCCCAGCATCGTCCGCAACAACCTCTCCCTCGACCAGCACTCGAAACACGACATGCAGCTCACAACCTGCCCAGTCTGGCTCCCCGACGACAGCAACAACGCTTATTGCAACCTTCAGGCAGCGCCGCCCTTCCCCTTCTGCGCAGACCACATTGGAGAGTACTGCACGTTGCAGGAGGCGGCGGGGGCGGCAGGGCGGGAGAGCGATGCGCTCAAAGCGATGGTCGACAGGATCACGGCCGAAGACGGCGCGGACATATACACGACGCTGCGAGAACTCAAGACGGCCCGGGAGGTGGCGGCGCTATATTTCGGGGCGCTGGAGAGGCAGGCCGAGGTCAGGAAGGTGCTACGAGTACGCTTCGCCGTCCGTGGTGAGTGTTGGTGGCGAAGGGCAGCTGTGTACCGCCCTGAACGATCGCGTGTGTGCAGACGACGCCCAGTCCGACTTCGAGGCGAGGCGGAAGGCCGTCGCAGCAGTCATCCAGAGGCTCACAGAGCGGGAATGCATCCTCGAGGCGGAGGACAAGGCGCGGCGCGCCGCTGCGAACTTGCGCTCGATCCTGGAAGTGCCGCACAAGCCCTTCTTCTGTCCCGAGAACGTCCACCCTTCCGGCTCTACCGGTCCCAGCCCGAGTGTGGAGCCCCAGTGTCCGACGATCAAGCTCACCTCGCAGCGATGCACGCAGACACCGGCCGTCGGGCAGCGGCTCTGCATGCTGCACGTCGTGACGCATACGTCGATATCGGTGCTCCATCGTGCGCTGTGGAACGCGATGGAGGCGGCGAGGACGGAAGTGGCAGGGGTCGGGAGGGGGAGCCTAGAGACCCAAATGGCCGCCGTGAAGAGGTATATCACCAAGATCCACGATGTCGTCGAGGCGATTCAACTACACCAGACGACGTACTCGTGCAGAAGTAAGTGCCTCGGGCTCGGCCGTGGCTTGCGGCTTGCTGACATGAACGACTTGCAGTTCCTGCCGAACATGACGCTCTTGTTAAGGACCTAAGGAAGAGGATCGTCGCAGCGATGTTGGTGCTCGGGGAGCTTGAGGGCGGACAGGAGTTCCAAACTGCACTTCGCCAAGGCCACGCGGAGGCTTGGGCATTAGAGCACCTGGGGAAGGTCGCAAAAGACCACGGGTTGGTAGGGCATGCGGCGGCGATAAGTCTGACCACTACGAGGACCGTCAGAGGCTTCCTGGCGCACCGGTGGTTCAGCGGGCACTCATAATGCAGGACGTCTCGCGAGTGTACTTGTCATCGGAGGGTTGGTAAGCATACGAGCGTTCGTCGGCGGTTCAGAACAACCCACTGTGTAACGTACTCAGTGCTCACAAGGATCATCGTCCCAGGGTGTGCCGCACAACCTGTTGGTGGCATGTCTCCATTCTTTCCGGCAGGAGTCGTTCCAGGTATCGAGGCGTTTCGTTGTCCTTCTTGCGTGCATCTCGTGTAAACTGGGGAGCTACAGAGGCCGGAATGGTCGTATCATTCAGGCGCGGGTATCTGGTACCTTCCTTCCGGCCCAATGAACGAGGCGTCCGAGTCCTGTCCGAATCCCGGAGAGACGTAGATGAAGCAGGAGCCAAAAGAGAGTCTTATGAGGGTATCGTGCGTGCGATACAGAGTGTATGCGTGCTCGTTGGAGCTGGCGGGGAGGGGCAGGGAGGGTTCAACATGGCGGTCGACTCAAGAGGGCAGAGCGCTGGAGGCTCCTGCTTGACTTCAATCAACGACGTCGACGTATCCGATGTCCCTCAGCTTAGCGTATTCTATGGTGTTCCTCCTCCTCGAAGTCGCCCCAGTCGATGCTGCTCGGTGTCTTCCAGCCTAGAGACAGGCACCGCGAGATCTTCTACTCGCGCGTTCACTCGACCTGTCGGCCGGCGACTGAATTACTTCCCTCGAACCTTCAACCTTCAACCTTCAAGTTCCGTGGCGGTGGTACTCGGGATCGTGAGCTGTCCAGCTACACATGCATGTGCTGTTTTGAGACCAAGTGCATGAAGCAAGGGCGGGCTGTGTTTCCTCGCATGTTACTCGCACATGCCTCGGAGTAGACTGCGTCGGTAAGCTGTTAAGCTCGGTACTGTATGCCCTGTTGTTCTGTCTTGACATAATCTGCCATCCCCATCTATCACCAGATGCTGATCTAGGATATGGCGGACCATGCTCCGAGGACCGAAGGCGATTCAGCACCTCTTCCTGTTGCTATAACGAAGTTTCTCTAGTGCTATGCACGCATCGCTATGGGGTATCCAACAACGCGGACCTGGGGTGCTACCGAATGCTACAACTTCGGGGACTCGTCTACGTCCGTCCCGTGGGGCTGTTCAGTTCCGCAACCCACATGGTCGAACGTTCTTCTGGAATATACAGCTCTTGAGTGCAGAGCTGCCTCAGTGCTATGAGGTACCGCCCTTGCCGACCAGCTGACTATAGCTGTGCCATCAGCGAACGAGCTTCGACTATTTAGAGGGCCGCCTTCAGGCAGAAGACGCAGCCATCATCCTTCTACAATCCTCGGCACACCACACCAGGTACATGGCGCCTCTCCGACGTCACCTCCAAAGGCTCACCAAAATCTTCTACAAGCAGCGCGCCATGAACTCTCTACCCACGGAAGTCTGGCAGTACATCTTCAAGCTAGCCTGTGTCGAGAGCACACGCACAGGCTCCGCGCTCTCCCGGACGTCCAAGGCGTTCCGCCATGTCCTCACCCCCGTCCGATTCGACAGCGTCCGACTCAACAGCCTGAAGCAGATAGAGAAGTTCCTCGCTGTCTATGAAGCAGCTGTCGCCGAGGCCACCTCGTCCAAGAGCGACCCACCCCATGTCCGCCATTTACTCCTAGCGTTCCTACCCGGGCAAACAGACGTGATTGTCCTCGGACCGTCTTTCCATTTCCGCGACTTCCACTCCTGGCAGGAGGTGAAGAAGCAGTGGAACGAACGCTTCGTGTCGCTCATGACGCGCCTCTTCGACCTCATCTCACCCGACCTCCTCACCATGACCGTTCTCCAGAATCACGAGATCCCCCTCCCATATGTTCCGTGCTCGTTCCCCGCCCTCCGCGAACTCACACTCCTTCACGAGGATCGGATGTTCTTCCGCATGCCAGCGAAACCCGAGTCCTGGATGGAGCCCTCCGACAACGAGTTTTACGGCGCTGGGACACCTCCCGACAAGGAGGTCCTCGCTGCCAAGCCCATCTTCCCCGCTCTCGAGAGGCTGCACCTCGTTGACGGCGAATGGGAAGCGAAGCTCCCTATGTGGGCCGTTGTGGCGCCCCGTCTAACGCATCTACGAGTCTCGAGCGCAAGCCAGGAGTGCTGTGACGTGCTGTCGAGTGCCTTGCTCGCGACCCCACCCACCCTTTCTACTCTCATTGTGCAACCGCACTCAAAGGATCGGGATGCTCGCATCGCTAACGCCCATCCTGGGGTCGACGTCGTCATCCTTCCGGCGTTGAAGCGAGACCTCAAGCAGGAGTACTGGTACGAGAGGCTGCCTCGGGAGTGGGTCTCCAGGCAAACCGGGGGCAAGGGGGCTTGGGTGAGGTCCGAGTGAATTTTCTGTGACCCTGGTTTTTGTGTTCTTACATCTTACACGGACTACTCGCAATGCCCTGTGGCTGGCTTCAACCGAGAATGAGAGGCTTCCCAGTTGCGACGATCTACTTGTATGTGTTCTGATCACTTCGTCATCTAAAGGAGGAGACGAATTGTGTTCGGAAAGCCATCGATGAGACAGCTTTCCACGTCAGTTGTGAACTTTCGCATTTTCGGTCTTCACGTATGTACGTCTTCCAGCCCACCGCATACCGCTTCCACACACTGTCCGACATTCCTCACTCAGTGAACTTCCTCCATGGCAATTCTTTCCCCTCCCACGAGTCCATTGGACTTCTGGTGCGACTGACTTACCGCAGCTACATGTCATGCTTCTTGCCTCGTGTCCGGGATCGTACTCCGTACCTCAAGCCCACCTCACCTCTTCCGTCCGTTCAACTGCTCGCCTACATAGGGCTCACGCTCGTCCTCAGCTAGTTTTCATTCCCCATCTCTCATCACCACCCACTCGCGAAACGCGATGCAGCTCCATACTTGCCCCGCCCAACTCCCAGACGACGATGCGGGATTCTGCAACGTACAAGTTACCCCACCACTTCCGTTCTGCCCGCACCACTACCATGAGTATTGCACGCTGAAGGAGAAAGCGAGAGCCGCAGAACGGGAGGGAGACGCGCTGAAGGACGCGGTCGACAGGCTCTCCGCAGACGGTGACACGACCGTATACAATACCGTACGAGAGGTCCAAGCGGCCAGGACGGTGGCAGAGCTATACACAGGAGCCTTGGGACGGCAGATCGAGGCAGGAAACGCGTTGCGAGCTCTATTCGGTCCTGGTACGTGCACAATACTGGGTAGCAATGCGCGGAAGTGGTACTGACGGATCGCTTGCGAAGACGACGCCGTAACGAGCATCGCCGAGTTGGAAGCGAAGCAGGAAGGTGCTGCGGCCGTCGTTGGGAAGCTTGTGGAAAGAGAAGGCGTTCTTGTGGCGGAGGAGAACGCTTTGCGAGCCGTGGCCGACCTGCGTTTGATCCTAAGGGAACCCCATCAGCCCTTTTCCTGCCCAGCGACCAGGGCGGAGGGGCAATGTCTCCGGGAAGGATGCAGGTCAAGGCCGACGCGGAGGCAGGGGTTCTGCTGGATACATACCATAGAGCACGACCCCGCCTTACTTCGTTCGATGTGGAACGCCATGGAGGCTGCGAGGATGCAAGTGGCGGGTATAGAGGTCGCGACTGGAACCGTGGCGTCGAGGAGCATTGTTGCTACAAAGGCCTATATTCGGAGGGTAAACAAAGTAATCGAGGATATTGAGAAGCACCAGGCAACGTACTCGTGCAAAAGTGAGTAGTTGATACCAATCGTATTTGCGGTATGGCTTGACGGGCTCGTCAGCTCCGGCTGACCACGAGGCCCTCGTCGCGGACCTAACAAAGAGAACAACCGCATCAATGCTGCTTCTAGGAGAGCTTGAAGGCAGTGAAGAGTTCAAGACCGCGCTGCACCATGGTCGCGCAGAGGCTTGGGCGTCGGAGCATCTGGAAAAGGTGCTGAACGAGGGCGACTCGTTGACAGGACGCGTAGTAGGGGTAAGGCTAAGGCTCCCTTCTAGTGACAGTGAGGTTCACAGATATGCGCGCGTTTTAGGGAGCCCTTCTAGGAGCGGGATTGTCTGCCGCGTTCGGAGGACCGATAGGAATCGGTGCGTTCCTCGGCGGTGCGGCGTTGTGGGCGACATATGCTGGAGGCAAAGACAAGTCTACATCAACACCTTCAAGACCACGTTCTTGACGTACTATGTATTATGCTACGACTACAATCTCGCGAGAATTCATGCTCCTCGTTTGCTGGGAATCTGGACACATGCTGGTCCGTTTGTCGCCGGAAAATGTCGACGTAAGGCAAGCACAGGAGACAATTTCGATGCGTACCATGTGCACGGAAGAAGGCAATGTTGTTCACGTTGGGCGCCTCTTGAGCCCGCCTGCCATTCGCGGTTCCAAGGCACTTGCTTTCGCCCACTATCCTGGTATCCACGTCGTCGCGGTCCGTTTTCCTGGTGTGCCTGCCTAGCATAAAAACATGTCGGGGACGACAGACCCCGTCGCTCTCGACTCCCGACTCGACCTTCCACCTGCCGGATGATCGCACCTATCCCAACCTATCCATCCTCCTCTGACGCGGAGTGTTTTTCAGCTACGCTCAGCGGTCTTATTCCTGCTCTCCCTGATACTTTGCAAGCTGGAAACTGTGCATTTGAAAACGATGGACTGACACACGGATACAACGAGCACGAGCTCACAGACAACTAGTGCGTCTGAATAGTTCCTGAATCGCTTAATCGTGCTAACGTGGATCTGTCATGATATGCATGTAGTCTTTCCGCTGCCTTGGACCTCTCAACAGTCATCTCTGAACTCGCTGAGTATTCGCCTCTGAACTCTCTCGTGCCCCCTCGCCCTTCTACCGCATTGCAATGGGACGATCTACCTCAGACCTCTCCGCACACACTGCCGTCCATCTCCAACATCCGAGAAATGGAGCCCTTCGCTATCAGCCCAGATGCGGTGTATCCGCCATCTGCGTCCGAGAGCTATAACATGGAAGCTACCGCCCCGCAGGACCCCTTGCGTGACCTGGAGTTCTTGCTCGGTGTTGGCCCATATCCTGTCACGACTTCTACCACGGACTCAGTTACTCCCGCCCCTCCGGAGGAGCTCTCTCAGCTGCCTACAAGCAGTACCCCGTCCCGACCCGGCGTACCTTCACCATACCCTGTACTTCCCTTGGCAGGCCCGTCGAAGACGAGGTCCAACTCTCCACCGTCCACGTCCGTTCCTCACATATCAAGGCGCCGAAACATCCACGTCTCATCCTCGGTCGTCCCTGTGAACGAGTGGGCATGTCCGCACTGCCCACACGTCCAGCACAATCAGCGCAAACCTGATCTCCGCCGCCATATCGCCACGCACACCAAACCCACCCAGAGTAGGAACGCGCGTTGGACGTGCTGCGGGGTCCCGCTCACCGACGTGGGCAAACACGAGGTGCCAGAGCGCGTCCTGCACGAACAGCCGATGGTCGTGCATGAAGGCGTGGCGATGGTTGGCGGGTGTTTAAAGACTTTTACGCGGAAGGACGCGCTGCTGAGGCATCTGCGGGTGCGGAAGGGGATGTGCTTCGGAGATGCATCTGCGGAGTGGCATGTTGGAAACCGAGCAAAGCAGGAGGTATGAGTTCGCAAGGCTCGCGACATCGCTATGAGCTTCTGACGAGACTCTTGAGGCGGAGCTTGGTGAGTAATGGTCTCACTACGCGCTATGTGGTCTGAGTGCTGACAAATGTCCTCGTCCATATCACATTTTACATAGTCTAACAAATATTTGGCCCTCCGGGATGCTCTACGGGCTCTCAGGCTGAACTGAGTGCATAGATGGACTTACTCACCGACCATACCATCTGTCTCGGGATATGAGGCTTGCGGGATGCCTACCAGACGACAGTACGCTCATCTTGCGGTCTTCACTTCCCTACTCTATCTTGCGCATCCGGCGTCGCTACCAGCCATGTATCAAAGATGGAATCATCAGTGAAAACGAGAACGCGCAGGCACTTCGATCGTCACAAGGATTGGTCTCGTGCTTGTATAACCTCTGCACGCTCGTGAAGACGCTTGCACTATCTGATAGTAGTCAGTGAGTACGCGTCTGGAAGTGGGCAGTGACATGTTTCGTCGTGCTCACCAACTTGCTTCCACACTCTTGCAGAGTCCAGCGTCGCCGGATGTTACTACCGCGTACAGCAAAGTTTTTTACCGAGTCTCTCAATTTTGCGCAACACGATCGCGGTTTCGGAAACCCACATCATGTCCGACGTTGGAGTCAGTCCCACCAGCATGTCCGAACCCGAGAATCTCGGGGTGGACATATACGCTATGCCCGCGGGCTGCTTACTAACCCAGATGTTCGACTAAACGTCCATCGACATCTGTAGGCTCGCATTGCGTTTTCCGGTCGCACAACCACAGTCGTATAAAAAGGGCCATCGTCGACCATGTCTTCCCCAACATTTCCCGCCCACATCGCACCACCTTCACTAGGATGTCCGCCATCCCCACTAAGCAAAAGGCCCTCTTTCTCGAATCGAAGCTCGGTCAGTTCAACGTTAGCACTACCGATGTCCCAAAACCTGGGCCCGACGACGTGCTCGTAAAGATCGAGGCAACTGCGCTCAACCCACTCGACTGGAAAGTCCAGAAGTATGGGCTCTTCGTCGAGGTGTACCCGACCGTCCTAGGGTTCGACGCTGCTGGCCGTGTTGTGGCCGTTGGCGAGAACGTCACTTCGTTCGCTGTTGGAGACCGAGTGTAAGTGCATCCGAGATCATGCCGTCAGTAGCTAGGCCAGTTGCTGACCAAGCTGGGACGGGTAGGATCGTGCAGGGTTGGTACAACGCCGCCAAGGCGGAGGTGCATGGGACGTTCCTGGAGTACTATGATACCCCAGCCAAGTTCGTCTCCAAGGTGAGAGCACCGTTCTGCTCATGGTATTCGCAGCTCAACTGACTGGCACCCACCAGATCCCCGAGTCCATCTCGTATGATGAGGCTGCGACGATCCCAAGCGGTCTTGCCACGGCGGCATTCCCGCTGTACAACACGGACTCTAATGAGAATTTCTCATCTGCGAAGCTCCTGCCTCCGTGGGTAGAGGGCGGCCGCGGCCAATATGCGGGGAAACCCATCCTCATCCTCGCGGGGGCGACCTCCATAGGCCAATTCGGTACGCTCAAACAGACGAGTGGGTATCATGACGCTGACACTATCTTCTCTGTTCTCCAGTCATCCAGCTTGCGCGCCTCTCCGGCTTCTCGCCCATCATCACCACCGCCTCGCTGCACAACGCTCCCTTCCTCAAGTCTCTCGGCGCGACGCACGTCATCGACCGCAAGCTCCCCGCAGAGCAGCTCAAGGCCGAAGCGACGAAGCTTGGCGGCGGGCTCTTCGAATATGTCTACGACGCAGTCTCCGTGGCTGAGACCCTCGAGCTCGGGTACGCGCTGACGGCGCCCAAGGGCGACTTCATGGTTGTCTTGTCCGGGGCTGAGCTCAAGGCAGCGCACCCGGACACGGATAAGCGAATTCACATGGCGCATGGGCTGTTCGCGAGCCCGGTGAACCATGAGATCGGCGCAAGCTTGCTTGCGGCGGTGCCAGAGTTGTTCGCGAGTGGCGATTTGAAGGTGAGCTTCTGAGTCCTGAATGGGTGTAGGGGTAACCGTTGCTGATGCAGGTGTTATTGTTCCTTGCAGCCGAACCGTCCGGAGGTCCTTCCTGGAGGCTTGAATGGCATTGTTGGTGGGCTGGAGAGGCTGTATAACGACCAGGTCAGCGGGGTGAAGCTGGTGGTCAGGCCGCCAGAGACGGCTTAGTAGTCGGTGTCAGTACGTATGTCCATCCCGTCGCAGTATTAAACTTGGCCCATGGACCATCATCTTCTAAAACGTTGCACGATGCCGGCTTCCGAATAGGGCTTTCTTGCTTTTGGCCCAGATGCTGCATGTTAGGAATGTCAGCGCGGAGGCTTCCGCCCCAATTAGACCTCTGTCGCTACATCGCTAGGGATACCAAGCTCATCCACCACCAGAACGTGCGCTAGTCATTTCACGAGGGCGTGGCGATAGTCAGAGGTTTGTAGAGACGTTCACGAGCAAGGGAAGAAGGAGGTGTTGCTCGGGAACTTGGTGGGTGCCGGAGTGGCATGGGAAACCAGTGACGGTCAGTCGCAGCAGGATCTGTAAGTTCGCTGCGGTTTGCGTACGGCATGACATTGCTGATCACGACAGCTGAGCGTCGTATATCGGTGGGTACGCCTCCCTGGTAGCTTTGGCTGCGCAATATGGTTCGTCGTGATGACAAATCTACTCTTCCACCGAGCTTACATGGTCTATTGTCTGACGAAAGCAATTTCCCCTTCGGACGCTCTCGAACCCAACGTTGGCTGGACTACGCAATTGCCGTTGTTCACCCTCCACCCCGTTTTCGGAGTCTACTTAGTAGCGCCCATCTCCTCGCCGACACTATGTCCTCCGTCCGAAGTTGCTACCAGACATGCATCGACAGCAGGGTCATCACTGCGAATGAAAAACATACAGGTCCATAATGACCAGGATCGGTCCCAGGCGGATTTGTAGTGAGGCTTGCATTGCGTCTGCACACTCACTAGCGTGACAGCCCCTGTAGTACCTAATGGTAATCGGTGAGTACGTGAGCTCCAGGCAGGTTCGGACATGCTCATCAATCTACTCTAGGCTCTGCTCTGGCTTGCGCATTCTGACAGATCCATGATATGGACGTGTCTGGACGGTTTCAGTTCGCGCTTAACTGCCTTGGTTAGTACTGCGCAAGTACTGCGCGGCCGGTCACCTTGTCTTTCTCGCAATCTCGCAATGTACAAGGTCGTGTTTCGAAGAATCCATCATGCAAATCGCGGACGAGTATGCACCCGAATCCCGATGCTGTTGGATTTGTGTACCAGTTGCGTTCTCGCGCGGTCTGCCTACATTCGCCGGCGCCATCCATGTACGCTCCCACCGCGCGCACTGCTACGCCACAGAGTTTTTTCCCGCCACTCTCTCGACTCCGCATCCCGGTCCCGCACTCTACTCGTCAGGTCCACAGCCTTGAGATCCGCGCTGCATCAGTCCCACCCACATAGTACCCGAATCCGAACACCTCGGGGGTGGACTTGGAGACGAGTATAGGCTAAGTCCGCAGGCAGTTCACTGACCAATTTTTTGACTAAATCTTGGTTGTCATCTGTAGGTTGACGTTAGTTACCTGGCCGGCATGTTCGCAGTTGTGAGGGGTACGTAGGCTGCCTGGATGGCGCCAGCTACATGGTATAAAGGCGACCCTGTCAACCCGTAGTTTCGATCACACTCACCTTCTGAAGTTAGCAAATACCTCGACTCGCATATCTCCACACACCGCTCCACCTGCACAACGATGTCCGCCATTCCTACGCAGCAGAAGGCCCTCTTGCTCGAATCGAAACACGGAAAGTTCAGCGTCGGCACGATCGAGGTTCCCAAACCCGGACCCGACTCGGTCCTCGTCAAGGTCGAGGCGACCGCGCTCAACCCGCTCGACTGGAAGATCCAGGCCTATGGGCTCTTCGTGGAGCATTTTCCGACTGTCCTCGGGTTCGACGCTGCTGGGCCGGTCGTTGCCGTTGGTGAAAATGTCACCGACGTCGCAGTTGGAGACCGAGTGTGAGTTCACCTTTGGGTTGGCATCGTTGACCACGGCAAGGACGTTTGCTGACGAAAGTTGACGTGGTACAGGATCGCGCAAGGATGGTTCAACCCCGTCGAGGGAACGGCGCACGGCACGTTCCAGGAGTACTACGACACCCCGGCCAGGTTCGTCGCCAAGGTGAGAGCACCACCATTCTGCTCATGGTACTGCCCACCCAATTGAATTGTTCAATTCACCTTCACTAGGTTCCAGAGACGATCTCCTATGACGAGGCTGCGACGATCCCTAGCTGTCTCGGTACGGCGGCATTCGCGCTGTACAACAAGGTCTCCGACGAGAACTTCTCTTCCTCCAAGCTCCTTGCTCCGTGGGTCGAGGGCGGCCGCGGCCACTACGCCGGAAAGCCCATCCTCGTCCTCGCAGGCGCCTCCTCGGTAGGCCAGTTTGGTATGTTGGATATTGCATTTCCTTGGAAGTCTCGAACAACCTACTAAGTTTTTCACTACAGTGATCCAACTCGCACGCCTCTCCGGCTTCTCGCCCATCATCACCACCGCCTCTCTGCACAACGCTCCATTCCTCAAGTCTCTCGGCGCCACGCATGTCATCGACCGGAAGCTCCCCGCCGAGCAGATCAAGGCCGAGGCTATCAAGCTCGGTGGCGGGCTCTTCGAATATGTCTTCGACGCCGTCTCCGTTGCTGAGACCCTCGAGCTCGGGTACGCGCTGACGGCGCCCAAGGGCGACCTCATGGTCGTCTTGTCCGGGGCTGAGCTCAAGGCGGCGCACCCGGACACGGACAAGCGGATCCATAATGCCCAGGCGCTGTTCGTTATGCCGGTGAACCACGATATCGCTGCGAGCCTGCTGGCTGCGGTGCCGCGGTTGTTCGCTAATGGCGATCTGAAGGTGAGCATTTGATTCGTGAGTGGGCCCGAGGTATCGACGAATTACTGACGGAATGTTGCTTGAAGCCAAACCGTCCGGAGGTTCTTCCTGGAGGATTGAATGGCATTGTTGGTGGGATGGAGAGGCTCAAGAAAGACCAGGTCAGTGGGGTGAAGCTAGTGGTCCGGCCTCCTGAGACGGCGTAAGTAGTCGTACATACTGTATCTCCGTTCCTCAACGGGTGGAATGTCTGGCGACGTCATATACCTCATCTCCCACTTACACCTAGCATCCAATCGAAGATCGATGCCCGCCTATGTCTGAATATGTGTGCGTCTAGACTACTGGTGGTCGATCGAGCCGAAAAGGCTCGGAGAATGGAGGGGATTCCTCCTTCATTGTCCGACATTTCTCCTCCTCCCACAAGGCTCAAAACTTCACCCCTGCCCTCATCTTACTCGACAATCATTCCCTACCTTGATACTTCGCTGCCTGCATCTACAAATCTAACGTTGAGATTCTCACAACCCATTGACCACTATCCTCTGAACGTTGTAGTCCAGAATCCCGTGACCCCTCACCAGGTCCTCACCATGCCGGGCGGTCGCCGGCTTAACCGAAAAGCCCCTCCGAACCCAGAGCCAGAGCCTCGCCAGCTCAGGTTCTGCCAAGCAGTCAAAGGCACAAACGACCCCAGCATCTCTTCCATGTGTGCCATTCGGCTTCCCCAGGATGGCAGCGGCCCGCGGTTCTGTCGTCGGCACAGCAAGGAGTTCGCAAAGTCCTTCGAACGGTACAAGGAGGCGTCTCTGCGCGCGCAGGCGCTCCAGTCCCGCGTGCTGGCTTTCTCGAGGATGCACATGACAAACGAGTTCGACTGCCGGAAGAAGGTTGTCGAGGCTATCATGGTCACCGACGAGTTCATCCGCTGGGCGTCGAGGGAGCTGGAGGAACGGAAGGCGCACGCTGCAAGGTTCTATGGGTACGATCACGGTGCGTACATGTGCCCTTGTCCGGCGTCCTGCTTAAAGGAAAGTGGTATGGTACATAGAACCCGATCCTGGACACCTGATGCGCATGAACAACGTCGCGCAGATAATCCAAGCTGCCCGTTTCGTCGGCCTCGATCTCGAGATGGCGTACCCATACGCCGGACCCCAACAGGAGCCCTTCGTCCTCCATGGCCTCTCAGTGAACGTTGTTCGCCACGAAAGGCCCGAAACCCACGACGAGATCGAAGAAATTGTTCAAGTGCCCTATGAAGACACTGATGGACCGGGCCAGGTTGAAGACTTCGAGGAGCCAGACGAATGCGCACTGGAGAAGACCATGGACGTCGAGGAGATGTTCGCCGACAAGCGTGCCGAACTCGAGGCTTTGGAGATGCTCAGCTGGTACTCCCTGACGAAGCGCATTCGGGCATTCTTCACGAGTCGGAGGCGTGTTCGCGACGACGGATACTGTCACGAAGTCTATGGTTGAGTGTCTCTTGAGTCCTTGTTCTCAACGTGCGCAGACTGACTGCTCCGTGCTAGGATGACCTCAGCATCCAAGTCATGCCAGTCACAGAGCCGGATTGAAACGATGCAGTGTACAGTACTTCTTACTGGTATAGTAGTACTCCGGCATCTCATGTTAGTGTAGTCGCGTAAGAGTTCATGGGAGAGACCTAGAATTCAAGGTTCGCAGCCAACCTCTCCATAACCAGCATTCCTGAGTCTCTACGACATTCTCCCAGGTACTCAAATACTCATCCTTCCTAGATGCCTTCCCTTACATCGGGCGGTTGCGCTATATGCGGTTCGAGAGAACACCGTATTGCTACCGCTCTCTCGGTATCGCACGGCTGCGTAGGGCTGCGTAAGTGCTGCGAGCTGCGAGTCTTCCCACTCCGCAACTACTTAAAGATCACTGCGTACCCCCCCCCCTTTCCACTCCCTTCCACCTTCCCACAACTTACCAACGTAGTCCTCTCAACCTCTCGACTATACGATAGTCACGAACAGTCACAACATCTGCCTCGCACTCGAACACGTCAGAGGCTCCCCCATAGCACTTTACAACAGCCATGCACCGAGATTCATGGAACACGCACAGACCCGGACCGATCCTGCACCTCGAGCCAGAGCAGGTAGCGGACAGAACTTGCGAAGCAGTCCCAGACGAGGACAACCGAAACAAGAGTCCATTCTTCTGCATGGACCTAGTTCTCAACAGCCTCGCGCGGTTCTGTCCGCGACACCAGCAGATGTTCATTGAGTCGCTCGCAAGATATAAGGAATCGGCCCGCTGTGCGGAGAAGCTGCGTCCGCGCATACTCGAATTAAATCGAAAGAGTAAAGCAAGCAAAATATACAACGGGACCGATATCAGCGAAGCGATCGCGGATACAGAGGAGTACATCTTCTGGGCGACGCAGGAGCGCAAGGAACGAATGTCCCATACGCAGCGATTCTATGCATACGGTGCACCCAGTGCATCTCCTCGCTCGCCCAACGCGCGTGCGAAGGGACGCGCGGCACCGTCCGATGCAGGACACCAGAAACGCATCGCGAACATCGAAAAGCTCATTCAGATGGCCCGAAAGGTCCTCTCTTACCTCCGCCGCTCCGAACGCGAGCTTCAACTGGCAGCGCGCAAATCAGACCAACGCCAGCGGGAACTCTCTCAAGGGAGAGACGCGCAGACGCCGCAGCCGCTGCTGCCAACATCACCGACCACGAAGGACGACCGGTTCGTCGTTCGTGACATCACAATCCATCTGGACCCTCTCAAGAACCCGCGTAGCTCGACGAGCTCGCGCAGATCAACTCCGATCATCCGGAGGAACTTGAGGGACCGGCAGGGGAGGAGAATAAGCTCGCAGACAAGCTTGCGGAGCTGGAAGGCTTACAGACGCTACCCCGGTGCTCCCCGGATACGTCTGCCTGCCTGGACGGAGTAGGCGAGTGCCATGAACATTGACGACGGAGATAGACTCACAGGTTCCATCGTGGTGTCTCCCTCCTTCGGGACTTGTCTGCGCGCTGCGTGATGCAAGCGCAAACCTGCGTAGGCAGATCTCATTCGAGCCTTGTTG
The DNA here is from genome assembly GCF_003813185.1 of Lentinus tigrinus ALCF2SS1-7. Classification (NCBI taxonomy): domain Eukaryota; kingdom Fungi; phylum Basidiomycota; class Agaricomycetes; order Polyporales; family Polyporaceae; genus Lentinus; species Lentinus tigrinus. The sequence goes on from NW_027137955.1 coordinate 171,753, forward strand.
AGCGAGGACTCGATATCTAAGACGGGTGCACTGGTAGTCGAGGGTTATAGGACCGGGATATTGGTTTCTGCGTATACGTACGCTCTTCTATCATTCCCATTTCGTCAACGAGATACCTCCATGGCATAGCTACTACGTAGACGGACTATTCTCAGTCGAATTTCAGGACAATCAGAAACACCTGCCAGCAGGTGAATAAACTTCAGAAACGCTATGAAGCCTGAGAGACTCGGACATGTTCGGAACGCACATACCACTACCCCTCCTCGCGTGGACACCAAGCATAACCTCGGGCCTCAAGGACCTCTACTGGGCTGAAAGGCGTTCGGATAGGCGAGAGCTAGAGCAAAGGAAACATGTACGCGTGTCAAGCTGGTAGAAGCTGGTAGACTGTAGTCACGACGCAAGACAAAGCAGCGTCACTGCGTGGAAGCCACGTGGGGCGTCTAACCGCCTAGGCCGGGCCGAGGCCCGATTTCCCTCAGCCTGACTCGCGCCGGTTTTGTCTGCAGTTTCCTTGTCTTAAATCTGTGCTTCTTGTGCAGTTTCAATGCTCTGGCACTAGAAGTCTGCATCGAGTTTGAGCTTGCTCTCATTTTCACGCCCATCATGACCACCCCGCGCCGCCGCCGCGGTCGCCGTCACCAACATCCTACCGGACCCCCCGAATCAAGTCCGCAGCCCATCGAAGTCGAGCGCAAGTACTGCGAAGCAGTGCTGGACGAAGACGACAAAGCATGCTATTTCCAGCCCTTGTGTACGGTTCTCCTGCCCATGCACGGCCCGCGACTCTGTCGGCGACACACCAGGGAATGTGCGGAATCCTGCAGGTTGTACAAGGACGCGTCTCGCCGCATGGAGGCGCTCCAACCGCGTGTGCTCGAATTTTCGCGGAGGAACAAGAGGGGCGGATTTCATCTGCTGCACGAGGTTGCGGAAGCGTTTAGGATCATGGATGAGTTCATCTTCTGGGCGGACCTCGAGCTGAGGGAACGGAGGGGACATACGAGGTTTTACGCATTCGGTACGTCCCACCCATGTACAATTACCCTTCCCTCTTTCAGCAAATTGAGCCGCAAATGCGTAGTGGGATCGGACCCCGGGCACGAGAAGCGCATGATCAATGTCGACAAGCATATGGGGATTGCGCGCAAGGTCCAGCGCGACCTCCGCCTCCGCATGTACGAATTGCAAGCGGAGGCACGTAGGAGCGAGCAGCGTGAAGAGGCCGGCAGAAGGGGGAGAGCTAGGCAGCAGCGATGGCGGTCGGCGTCCCCTGAAGAGGAACAGCGCGTCGTCCGCTGCTTCGCCATGCGCGTCATCCGTCCGGATGAAGAGGAGTCCGACTCCGAACAGGAGGAGCTCGAGGAGGTTGACGACTCTGCTCTCGAGGAGATGATGGACGAGGAAGAGCTGCGCGCAGACGAGCGCACGGAACGGGAGATCCTGGAGATGTTGCAGTGGTACTCCCGCTCGGAGAGCGGAGTGAGCTCCGTTGTCGGTCGTACGCGAGATCGTGACGACTGTGTGGATATGCTAGCATATTCGACCGTTGAGTGTCTTTTTCTCGATTCAATATCGAGGGTGCAGGCTTACCGTCTGACCATGATAGCGCAACCTCGACGTAATGGCCCCGGATTGAGCGCAACCTTGTGCGGGAGAATGACTGCACTAGTTCAGCAGCCTATCTTCTGTCTCCTGGCGATGCACGTTGATGCGCCATGGACGCTGCAGCGATGCTGTTGGACCAGCGTCCGAGCGCATCGTGCCCTGCCGAGGTCATTTGTTGAGCAAGGATCGTCCGAACGTAACTCTATATGTACGCATCCAATCAGTACACAGCCAAACCAGTCATTGCGTACGCGTACCCGCTGTACTTCATGTAAGGAACTCTTGGTTCAACGCAGGCTGACTACCCCTTGGAGAGAGCGATAGCGTCTTGACCCGGCTCTGCTGCTCCACGGCTCCATGACGGGTGGTCGATCTGTACGTCGCAGGGCTGGAAGGGATATCGGAACGTTGTTTAGAAGTCCGAGCCATGATGATACCACGTGTAAGGACGCCGCGTTCCATAGTATCTCCCAGTCCAACTCCAGCGGGGAAAGGTAGGTGCTTGTAGGTCGCGAGTTATGCGTGCGTTCAGGTGGCCATCGATAGCGTCGGGGCGCCTTTCTCTGCAGTCTCTCATCTGCTGCGATTCAGAGCCGCTGAAATTGCGATATATTATGGGTAGAACGAGGCGTTTGATCCATGTCGATGTGCTCTCCTCGACTCCGTTGAGCCTGGCCATGGTGGACGATCAGTGCAGTATAGCCGACACGAGCGCAGACCTCCGAGTCATCCAGTTGTCAGTCCCACGCTTGATGGTGTAGGTGTAGGTCCTGTCATATGAACAGAAGAACACGAGGGACGTACCTTTGTGTGCTAGAGGTGCTGTAGATAGATGGCTGCGACACCATGCTCAACGGGCGTTACTCCGCGGCGCTTATTCAAACCACGTTCTCCAAATACGGCTCCCTTCGGCGGCCGCCCCTGGACCATCCTGCCAGTGGCCACGCAGTCTGCAACTACGGGTCTACCTGGAGCAGACAATCATAAAGTTAAGGAGATTTGAGGACCTCGCTGCTCATGTATTCATATATGTACCCCGAAATTTTTGCATCTAAGGTTACAGTCGCCGTATCCCCGATTTAGATCTCGGCTGTTTAATTACTCTTGCATGCCTTGTCTATATATGGTGAATCACCGCACCGAAGGTTACATGAGAGCAGGTCTGGAGACTGGGAGACATCCGATGCGGCCTACCGCATCACACGTCCTCACGCCATCCCCCACAAGGCGTACACATAAAGCGGATACCCCACAAGCGCCTCCTCTTTTTCCTCTGCTCAATCATCCTCTCCTTCCCCCCCCTTCCCCAATTCTTCCCCCCTTTGCCTGGTTTTTGCTGCATCGTGCTCCAAAAAAATCGCTCTACCTCCTGAGCTTGTCGGGTCCCGAAAGTGAACTTCTACTGGCAATGGGCTGTTATCTTGGCTCGAGCGGTGAGCTACGTCGACCCCCCCTCATCCCTGTTCGAGTCCGGAGGCCGTCGGGACACCACACGAGGAGGCCTGAACGCGACAACGGACACTACGGTTACGTGCAAGGTCGGCGCCTAAGATGGTCCAGCACGTGTACGTGTTCACTTTCCTTGTGCGATGAGCTCTCTATGCCCCTCTCATCTCTGTTCAAGTCTGGAGTTCATCGGGGCAGTCTACGAGGCAGTATGAATGCGACAAGGGACACCACGGTTACGCCCAGGACGGCGCTTAAAATGCTTCGGTATGTGCTTTCACCTTCCTCGTGCATATCAACTGACACGTATCGCACAGCACTCACGCAGCCAGTGCTGCGGTTGCGCGCTATCGGCATACTCGGCCTATGTCAACAAGTCCTGACGACAACAGTACGACTACCAATATGTTCGACTTTCGAAGCGGTCCCAACGACGGTTGCAAGTCGTCGTCCTGTGGCTGTCCGTGACTACACCAAGGCGACGGGTCAGGTGAGTGGTTGTGTTTGTCAATTCCCTTTTCGTCAGCAACATCGTGCAACCGCTCTGTGCGGCCTCATGGTAGTCCTAGCTCATCGCCCTCAGGACACGCCGGCGGCGATGTACTGTTCAGGACTCGCAGTTCAGGCTATGAGGTGATTGAACGCGATGGGTATATCCGTCCCTCGTCATTGGGTCGACCGGTCCTGTATCACCGCCGATGCTTCTTGCGCGCGCAGAGGTGTGGGACAGGTTCCCATGACCTTGTCTTCGGCGGTCTGATGGATGCAGGTAGGCCGGACTTACTCCCACAATAGAATACGGTTATCGCCGATAGAGGCAGGTATATTGCAACTCGCCGCTCACTTTGCAGCGCCTCCTCCCCCTGCTCACTTCCCTGTTCAGCTATATCTTGCCCCGCTGGGCAGCGAATCAAGCGCTGCAGTCTACGTTGGCCCCCCATGCGCGTCAAACATACCGGCCTCAGCCGGTACCTCCGTCCGGTCCTAGCGATGGCTCCCTCCGGCACGCCCAAGAATCTAGCCGACTGGGACCCCAGACTTATCCGACTTACCCGCAAACAAACGGCCTATGCAACACTGGTTACGTCGCCATTAACCTGGGCTTACTTCTGGACTTACCCCATCAACCTGAGGTCTTAACCGCCGATTACCCTGGTCCCACGGTGTGCCTCGTCTGTCAGTAGCGTCTATGGCTTGCCATTGCTGGTCGAAGACTGTGTCCACCCTCGAATTATGCCTGCGCTTAGCCGTTTGAGTTTCTGGGGGCCTTGGGGATGCGGCGTGCAGCGTCTCTGGCGGCGTGGTTTCAATGGCTTACAAGCTCAGTAAGTCTCAGACTGTTTACTCGCGTTTTCCTCAACAAGCGCTGCGTTAAAGGCGGGTTTGCCACGCTTTGCGGCGACATACTCGAGTTGTCTTGCGACGACCACCGTCTTTTTCTCGCTCACTCGAATCCTACCTGAAATCGCGCCCGTTTCGCTTCGAAAATGGCAAACGTCTTAACAGCGAAGAGCGTCCGCTTCATGGACACTCCTCGGGTCTACTTCCTGGCCCCACAGGGGAGCGACGACGACAACGTCAGCTCCTCCTCGGGCTCTGCTTCCCTACAGAGCACTCCTGGCGCGAGGTGAGTGCTCTACCACCTGTCCTAAGGTCGCTTTGAGGCTAATCGTTTGCGATCCGCCTCTCCAGAGCTCTCTCAAACACCGGCTTCGCCACCTCGGCGGGGCCTCACAACAACAGGGTCTACACGACCGCCAACGGCTTGCCTGGGCTGACCACCAGGTGAGTTTGCTATTAAGCCGTCTAACGGCTTCGACGATGAGTTACTGACCACGTCCCGTCATTAGTGCTCCCGGAAACATGTACGGAGAGCCCGGTGTCGCCCAGCAGCCTCAGGGGAACATGCCGCGCGTGCACGCTCTCCTGAAAGACCTCCCATTCCCGTACAACGTTCGCGCCGGCCCGGCCGACGTTCGGGAAGCAGTCTTCGGGGAGGCTGCGTTCGACGTCAGCCCTAGCGTCGTGACGTTGCGGTTTGAGTCGGTCTTCGACTCGGGGTACAAGCTCCGGTGGTACTACACCATCCATGCCCGTCGCGGGTACTGGATCAGTGTCGGAGATGTCCTCAACGGCATCTACGCGGGGGTGTGCCAGCCAGGCCTCCTGCCGCCTGACCGCGATGTGTACCCTCACGCGCAAGCTGCCATGGCTGCCCGTGGCGGCCATCACATGCGCACGATGGACTGGTTCGCGCCAGCGACTGGTCCCATGTACTTCCGGGGCATGCGCCCGGAGATCGGTCCAGAGGGATGGGAGTACGTACTCCGGTTCAGCGCCCGCCCTCCTCCGTCGACGTGAGGTGAGTTGATCCGCCCTTCCCGCTTACCGTGGGGCGTCCGCTGACATGTCCTTCCTGCCCTCCAGCCTCCGCACGTCCGCGATGCCGCCTTCGGGTGATGTGTACTATATATCTCTGTTGTCTCTGGTTGTAGCATTAGTATCTCTCTTTGTTGCTTGCATAGCTGTCGTGTCGTCATCATCATCATCGTCCAGAGCAATCATTCAGTTATCATTTACTTAATCCTACGTCTGTACCGTGTGTGAATTGCCCGTCCCGCCGCCTCCGTCGTCGACTCCGACATTGAGATTACAGCGGACCAGGTTGCGTCAGTGGTCCAGAGACCCGTCACGACAACTTCAATTTGAGTGATCGAAGTGGCAGCGAGGTTAAAAGGCTGAATGACTCAGGAGGATGACACCCCGGTGACTATTCATTGACCCGACGCGATGGTCGGCACTCTCCGCGCACGGGCGCCTATTGGGCCAGACAACGGCGACGCGTCTCTAGGCATCGCTCTCGCTCTCTCCCGTTGTCTCCTCGCTGCCTTTGCATACACACGCCTCCCACTACTCGTTGAAACGCTCTCGAAGAGACGTGTATACACGCATACAGGACGTATCGAGCCGTAGAAGGGCCGGAACATGCACTGACGTGACAGCCAAACGTACGTCTGCTTTGTCGCCCGTCTCCTTCCTCAACGAACTAACTTACATACCCTTTCAGGCGCAAGTATGCATACATATGCGTCCATATGTTGACCATAACACAGCAAAATGGTCCCTGGATGGATGTAATGAAGATGCGGCCGTCGATGCGGGACACGCCCGATCTGACATGAAGATGTTGTCTTATCCTGGCGGACGCGTTCCTCGCGTACCCAGACTTTTGGTGCGTTGTGTATTGTGTTCGCTTTATGGTAAAGGTGTTGTTGAGTGGATGGACCCGCATAGACGTGTTGGGATAGCTTTTGTGTGGAATCGCCACGCCTCCCGATTATGACTCCGTTCCTTCTACGTCCCTGCCCTCTACTGGCAACAAGACCTCCTAGGACCCACAAGGACCCCTCCTTCTTGTCGCATATGCGGTATATCTGAATTATGGAGGTCCAGATTCATTTATGCGGACCTCATCAGTGACGACCGGCTCCCAGCGCGTACCGCCTTGTGTTCCACTTCCTTCAACAAGCACACCCCTTACCGCCACTACCTCAACTCCCCGGACACCCTATGGGTCCACTACATCTGCCATGTGCTGTGGCGAGAGTTTGGTATGGAGATATCGGACCAGATGCGACGCGCCGCCGCCCGTACACAAGGGATTGCTCTTGCCCATATTGGACACGAAGGACACTCGGATCGTCGTCTGGTGAGCTTCGCCTATCCTAGACGTGGGTTGTCCTATACATCCCCGGCTTCGCAATGCCCGTGGACGCGTTCGTTCTTCCAGTCCACGCCCTCTTCCCGCTTCCCGCGTCTCGCTCGCGCACACTTCCATTCTTCCTTCTCCGTGCTCTCCCCGCACACCTCCAAGCAAGAAAACTATCAAGAACGACCCGCGCGTCCGTGCGCCACACCCTTCTGGTCGAAGATCGCGCATCCACGGATCACTGGCATGCGCATGCGGTCCCTCGCTTCCCCGCCCACTCAAGCTTGCCCGGCCTCTTTGTCCCGTCTCGCCACCCTCATAGCGCAATATCTGCCTGTCCCCGGACCTACATGGACCTATAGCCTTGCCTCCGCCACCGTCTTCAATATGACGTAGTCGACGATCAGTGTCCAGCTCGCGTGGCCCATGTCGATCGTCTCTACAGTATCGATCAGCCGCGATGCTTCATTTCACCGGACCACATGGGGCGTGGTGTGTATCTCGATTCCTGCGAGGGCACCCCGTGAAGGTTGTAGTGTCGGCATTCGGGACCGGCGGACATTGGGAGGTGTCAAGGGTGGATTGGAGCGGGCCACGTACACGTGGTGGTTCTGTTCTGGAGCGTAGTTGGATCGAGACATGCGTGGTACGTACTGTCGCTTGGTCTCGGTCTCTAATAAAAGCACTGACGACGATTTCAGACGCTGCAGGACGGCTGACGACTCGTGCTGGCTGCGTATCGGTCTAAGCGAAGTATCGCTGAATTCTTCATTCCCAGCGGGCATTGGTATGTGGCGATCAGAAGTCTACACGACGTCTCACCCTATGACTCCCAGTCGCCACATCCAATCGATCGTCGACCGGCTATGTATATGACTGCCAATCGTTGGTGCCCCGCCACAGCAGCGCTTGCGCTCACCTCCGAGCTTGTCCGGCCACCATCCCTTTTTCCGGTACTCACAGGCACCCATCGCTCTATATCTGGGCCACTTGATGCTGTTGACGATTGATCTCTGCCTCGCGAATCGCACCGATTGCCAACGAATCGCCGATCGGTCGCGGTGGCTTGATCTCGACAAACCGTTCAGAGGCCGGCGTACGTCCACGTTCGTGCATAGGTCGCGTGGAGTCGGAACTCGGGACGGTGGGCTCTGAGATGTGTCGAATGCGTTGTTGGAGAGGGTGGGACACGTGGCTCGCGTGCTGCGCCGAAAACGCGTTGACGGTGCGTATATCCTCACTATGTATTTTGGAGTCATATGTATGTACGCCTCGCCATCTTTCCCTGCTGCAGTTACTTCCCAAACATCAACTCGGTCTTCTTCCCTCCTCAGGCTGCTGGGACGGTGTGATCCTCGATTCTCCCGACCACAAGTCCCACATGGCATATCCCATTCGGAACTTCAACAGCGGCGACTGCCCTGATACTCATCCCGTCCACCTCGTATCCCTCTTCTACGAGATTGATCTCCTCCGTCGACAATTTTGATTACTGGGCTCCTGCACTTGGGTGATCGCGAACGGAGACACCGCGGGTTACGGACACCATGGCGACTTCACCAACGGCTGGGATGTGATCCTCCTCTAGGACGCCCTCGACAACTGCCCGAACGCTAACGGGAATGTTATGGAACGCCCTCCCCTTGCCGCGGCAATCGACCAGCAGTCGGCGGATGCGTGCGTCCTTGAGACCCAGATCGACGACGAGGAGGTCGGGTTCCACGCCCCTCTTGTCGAGCTTACGGGCTGTAACCCACTCTGGAATGGTAGTACCGGACCGCGACCTTTATGCACAGCTAACGCGACCACCGCCACCTTGGTTCCCGCCCAGATCTCTCTGCCGACCAATTGGACAGAGATTGGGTGCATCGCAGAGGGTACGAATGGCCGCGCACTCACGGGTGCCTCCACTACGAGTCCCAACATGACGCGCGCGGTGTGCGTGTCCTTCTGCCAGGAGAAGGGGTGAGGCCTTGCTGGGGTCGAATACTCGGACGAGTGCTACTGCGACCACGAGATGCGCAACGGAGCGTCGAACACAACGGTGATGTGGAACAAGTGCACGAATCACTGTGCGGGCAATGGTACGTATCTCTTCGCACTGCTGATGTCGATATGCATTTGACATGTGATCCGCAGTGAACGAAATCTGCGGAGGCCCGAACCGCCTTACCTTGATGTACACATCCAACCCTCCTTCGCTTCCGGTCGATACCCTTCCCGCGGGACGGACCGCACTCGGCTGCGTATCGGACAACTCGACTCCATAGATGAAGCGATCTGCTCGAGCGACAGCTCGCTCCGAACAACGCAGCAGGCGCCGCGTCGTCGTCGGAATCTAGTCCTGTCCCCGCTTCCAGCCTCATACCTTCTTCCTCTTCCGTCGATGGATCAGTCAAAGTTGGCTCGTCGATCGCCGCCGCCTCTCAGACGTCCACTGCAGCTCCATCTCGTCAGAACTACTCGCCGAGGGGAATGGGAAGGCTTTGAAGGCAAAGGCGACGCCTCGGAAGTCGACACATTGCAGCGTTCTTACCGAACTCTACTAAAGCTTGTAAATATGTGACCCGCTCCTGTCGCTGAACGAAGTATGTCATCGATTGTACCAATACAACGATGCATTCTAGCAAACGAAGCACCGAGTGAACCGTATGTGCGGAGAAGTAGTTGCAGCCACGCTCAGGTTACTCTCGGTCGACCGCCCAGCCTTCTCAAGCCTGTTCCCGTTTCAACTCAACCATTCCGACAAACGAAAGCCAAATGCGACAACATTGCCGCCCGCGTCGCCCGATGAAGTCGAAAACTGGGGAGTATGATCATCTACGTACACGTCACATCGATCCCAAGTACTGACGTGTGAACTGTTCGTTCGCATGAGCCATGCAGGCTTCTTTCCGCACTGTTGATCGGGATTCGGGAGGCAGCGCACAGCCCTTGTGCGCCTGTTGTGCGGCTGTACTTCGCGTGAAAAAGGCGACTTTCAATGTCAACGCCAACTGACCGCAGCACCGGCCGAACACTGCTCGAAGACTCTAACCTTTCACCAGACAGAGTTACCTGCCACATCATCCACCATCTTCATGTTCTCACTCGCTAAGCTTGTCAGCTACTCTACGCTAGCGGTAGCTGTCCTCGCGTCCGAAGACTCGCAGGTGAGTAGACTTCGCTCCAATATTCCTTCGCACGGACAATGACAAAGTCGGTTTGGACAGACGCTTCTGCAATCTGCACTTCCCAGGCACCAGTATGTAGACTGTGAAAATGATATATGGGGCGGGAGGATACTTGAATGCGGCCAACTCGAGGTTCCTCTGGACTGGAAGAACCCCGCCGGAGGGAGTGTTACGCTCAACTACACGTCTCTACCTGTGAAGAGGCGCGCTCCGCGCAAGGGCACTCTGTTCATGCATCTAGGTAGGTTGTTGCTGCTCGACCCCGAGTAAACCCCATCTCACTTTCCACAGGACACGAGTATCTAGGACGAACGTTCGATCCCGAACATGCCCTCAACATGATGTTCAGTCTGGGCGGAGATCTCGAGAGAATTGCGCCCGAGTATGATATCGTCATGTGGACGTATCGCAACACCGCGGTCTCCCAACGGTCGGTATCGTGCACTCATCTTAATTTACGCTACAATTATTCAACTGTCTCTATCCTTCTACAGAACGGAATGCTTCCCTGATAACAAGGAGAATTTCAGCTATTCGTCAAACCCCTATGCGGCGCTCAACAACGCGACGGTCGCATTCTACAACACAACTTTCCGCAGTGACCTGCTTCGTGAGCTCCCTTGGGACGGGGAGATGGCGTGGTCAGAGACCCAAGGGCCTCAAGATGTCAAAGATATGCTCCGCGCGCAAGAGAAGATGGTCGCACAGTGCTTGAACGCCTCGCCAGACCGCGACATGTTCAAGTACGGAGGTACCGCTGCGAGCGTGCGGGACCTGGTTGCTCTCGCAGATGCTCTCGACGGACCGGGTTCACCCGTCAACCTCTGGACGAGGCATCACGGGAGTATCTTGGCTAGTCATCTCCTGACAAGTAAGTGACGGATGCTCTGTTTCGATTTGGAGTTCGCTAACACGGAATCTGCTAGTGTTCCCTGAGGTGCGCAGCTACTGAATGGACTACGACCAGCACTGACCGCGGCCCGATCACTTAGCGCGTAGGAAGAGTCGTCATGGACGACCCTGTAGACCCGATAGCGTACCAAGAACGGCCGTCGCATCTAGTACGTACTTGATAGTACGGACGGGGACATCATATACTTTGATCTAACCTTCGTTCCATGCACAGCAATGGTCCTCAGAAGTGGCGATAGCCAACAACACGCTAGCTCGAATTCAGCAGCATGGCGGTTCCACGGGATATATGCATTTTTTTGGTCGTCCAGGTATCGATGAAGTCCACTTTGGTCAGGTTATCGGGGTGAGCTCTCACATTCTCATGCATGACCGCGGTGCTGACTCACATCCAGTTCTTACACTCTGAGCTGGTGGAATGGCAGTACGTGCACATGACCAAGTGTCTTGTGTGCTGCTTTCGCTAACATGGACCCTAGCACACACGCCGAAGCAGACTATCAACAGATCATACAGAAGAAAGAAAACGACTTCTGGTTGAATCCGGAAGAGCGGGATTTCAGGATATTTGACATGGGCTTCATAAGACAGGCGACAGGGGTCAACGGATGGCGTAGTGGTCGTCGCAGTTGGTCAATGCAGGTTCTCGACGGTATGCCTCTTGTCTGTGGGGATGCCCTACATGAGCAGGACACCGACGTGGCCGCGGTACGCGGCCAAGTCGAGGAATCACTGATTGACCATATGAACAGCGCCCCTCTCATCGGTATGGGCTTCCTTCACTTCGGCGTGAGGCACAGCTGACACTTATTCTCTGTATGAAGCGACGAGCGCGTTCCCGCCTCTGCGATACCTCTGTCATCTTTGGCCAGTCCGTGCAGTTGAGCGTGTCAGACTTCGCAACACAGATGAGCCCTCCCTCTCCAACAAGGTGCTAGTCCTGCTCCAGGATCAAGACTACTGGAACTATTTCTCGGTGTCGGAGGACATGGCGCATCAGCGTTGGCCTACCGCGAACGTCGTCAGCGAGCTGCATTACGGGGTGAATTTAACATTATATGCCCCACGTTATAGATTGCCGTCTATCGTCTGATCTGACTACAACCCCCACAGGATCTTACGTTGGACCACGACCAGTGCAGTTACGATATGATCAAGACGTTCTTTGGTGTCGGCGAGGTGAGTCACCCTGGCACCGAACTTCCTTTAACACTCAAGATACTGCATAGTTGCCTATGGAATCCCGAACATGTCGATATGACGAGGAGGAACTGTCATATCTTTGAGTTCCTAGGACCTGCGTGCCCCCGAATGCGAGTGGGATCGCACTCTTTGCCCTCAGCTTTTCAATAACATATGTATCGCGCTGTCTCGCTTCCGTGAAAACGAACATGTCAGGCGTGCCGCCAAGCAGAGCCGTTTGATTCGCAGTTTCATGGCCTCACGGCTGTGCGTATCTTTTGTTGTCTTACATCTAACGGTCTAACTTAGCAACTACGACGTCCTTGTACCTCCCGCGTCTATCTCATGACAGATCGCTCTCACATGGGTTACGAATTTTGCTCCCATGTGTGTAGCGCGTTTGATGTCGACAGAGGACACCAGTGCAAGGTGCGCAGCGAAGATGGCGAACCTAATATAATGGACGCTAACCTTGTCCCGCGGCGGTCTCATATTACAACCACCATTCTCTCCTCCATGTAGCTCGCAGGTGTGGCTTCTGTATGTCTACTCTTCCTACCGAGCGCCGTTGCCTCGGTGCGGAGCCAGGTACATTTGCGTATCAATCCCTCGTTCCATGACACTAACATGCCTGGTTGTCTCAGACTCCCTTCCAGTCCTCCGACTCGCGTCTGCGTCAAGTGCAATGCGGGATGACGTTCGCCTTCCACAAGCTAGAGTGCAGCATGCTCAGCGTCCCCATTGACTGGCGAGATCCGGCCAGTGGAAGCACAGAGATCTTGATTTTGAGATCACTTGCTAGACACTGGCACCGAGAAAAGCGTCGAGGAACTATCTTCTTCGCTCCAGGTATGTCGCTCAATGTCTTGGGTATGACGGTCAGCTCATGCGATGTTATCCGATGCTAGATGCCGATCCAGAGACCGGGATTGTCGATCCCTTGCTGCCTAGTGGGGCGGATGAGCAACCGCTACCGTCACAGCGCATCTGCAGGCATTTTTCAATCGAGACGAGCTATCTTCGCAATGCTGGGAACGACGCCTGCGTAAACATTTGTTCAGCATCATATCCAACGAGGGTGTACTGACCACAGTGACACAGTATACGCTTGACGCGATGATCTCTACTGCGTCCGGCGACTCTGTCGACCAGCAACGCAAGCCGCGCTGGCCGAACTGTACGACGGACAATATGCTGCAGATAGACTTTCAGGAGCGGGAGGAAGACCCGGACTTCTCAGATAAGGAACGCATTTCCCCCACTGCGACATCGTCGCTTGCACATATTCGAATCCAGCTGGTCATCATCTATAGCCCAAGGCATGCATGATGACACTAGTCCTCGATTGACGAGGAAGCCATTAGCCTATACATATGAATAGAATGGTAAGTACATTATGTGCTTGCAATGTTGACTAATCCTGTCTAAGCAGTACGTCGGAAGTAGAGTACTTAAAAGTTGTAACATATAAAAAGAGATGTGGGGATACGAGAGTCCTACTTTAACGCCTTCAGGAACTGCTCGACCGTCTCCGCCCAGTCGACGTTGTTCCCGCTCCCCAGCGCCCGAGCCTTTTGCAGCCGCTTCTTCTCACTCAATCCCTTGCCCTTTCGCATGCCCTTCGACTTCGCAGCAGCAGACGCACCTCTGTACGACTGTGCGAGTCGTCTAACCTCGTCCAGATCCGACGCCGCCTGCGCGCGCAGCCAGGACGCGCTAGTAGCCCTATGCGTGAGGCACTCCGGGGGCACGTACCCGACCGAGCTACCCACCCAGTCCAGCCCGTCATCCGACAGCAGCGGCCGACCGTCGGCCCATAATGAGCCCCCGTTCGTCCTCTGGAGCACGCCTGCGATGTCGAGGCTCTCGCCTGGTGGGATGGCGTGCGGTTGCGAGGGGGTCACGCACGGCATGTCGACCTCCTTCCGGAGCACGTGGTCGATGTCGACCGCGGAGAAGAACGCGACGCCCTGCGGGAGGTCGTCCATCCCGAGCTTGAACGCGAAGAGGCTACGTGTCCAGAGGTTCGCGATCTGGAGAGCGAGCGCCGCCCGGTAGCGGTCCTCGTCCTTGACGAGGTAGCGCAACTCGTCGTGTACGGAAATCAGGTAGCGCGCGTTGATGTTGTACTTCTCGATGAGGTGCTGCATGGCGACGATGAGGAGGTGGAGGTAGTCGACACCGGAGGACTGCACGACCCAATTGATGCGCGAGGTCATGTAGTCGGAGCCAAACTCCGCAGGGAGGTACTCCTTCGACAGCGCATAGGTGATCCCGCAACCCAAGGCTGGAGTCTGCGGTCTATCCGAGAGCGCGATCTCTTCAAGCTTGTTGAAGACATAACTCTCCGTACCTCCGAACCAGAACTTGCGGCCAAACAAGTGCGTGCCGTGTGTGTTCTTCCCCTTCGTCGATGCATACAGGTTCTCCGCGAGCTTCTGCGCCTGCTCGGGGAGCATCCCTGCGCTGTTCTGGAGGAGCAGCAAGACGGCATGACGCATGCCCGCACCATAAATACGTGCATAGTTGAACGTCTTCGCCTGGTCGCGGGAGATGCCAAGGATGCTGGCGGTCTTCGAGTGCAAGTCCGTGCCCGCCGCCTTGGTACCCTCCAGCGTCATCCACCCAATCGCCGTTGCACCATGCAACCCGAACTGCGCGTCGCCCATAACGCTCGAGATCCACAGCTCCTCCGAGTCCACGTCCGCACCGACGATCGCGTAGCCGGGCGGCGCGCGGACCATGGCCTTGAGCTCAGACCCGACCCGGTTCTTCTTCGCATTACTCGCAGTGAGCCATGTCTTCTCGATCGCCCGACGCGTTACGGTACCCATCGAGATGACCTGCGGGAGGATGATGCCCCACTTCTTCCCCTCCTCCTGCGGTGGCGGAATCCCGATGTCGACGCGCTGGTGTCCGCTGGTGTCGTCCTTGTCCTTGTCCTGCCAGACGACCATCTGCTTCATGACCCGGTCGCGCGCGGAGATCCAGTAGCTGCACTGTGCGTTCATGTCCAGCGCGTCCATCGCCTCCTCGAACGGGCTCGCGAGAGTCCCGTCCTGTGCATACTTCATGAACGTCTTGCCCAGCGGGCTCCCCACGTTCGCCTTCTCCCCGTCCTTGTGCGGCAGCTTGTAGAACGTGTGGTGTGCGCTCGCGTTGTGCAGCGCTGCGTCCGCTGCGTCGTCGAACGTCAGTGGCGATGCGCGCGTCTGGAACTCCACCTTCTTGGGCACGCGGAACGTCCATCCGTGCTGGCGCGAGTGGAAGAGCGGCCAGCTCTGCCACGAGAGACGCAGCAGGAGGGGCGCAAAGCGGTTTCGCACCGTGAGATCGAGCGTTCCTGGCGCACAGTCCTTCTTCGGCTTCGCGAGGTCCCAGTACCATTTCGGCCAGTGGACAGGCGGAAGCTTGACCTTCTTCTCCGCAGCTTTCTTACGCGTCGGGGACGCCGCCGCTGTCGTAGGCGACGACTGCCGTTTAGACTTGGAGACCTTCCAGTCCAACTGGCTCAACCAGGGGTCCATCTCCGCCTTCTCCGACGGCGTCTGGAAAGCAGCCTCAGCCAGGCGCAGGACCTTCTCCCGAGGCTCTCCAGAGTGTACACCCGAGGCGATCTCCATAGCCAGAGCTTTGTCTACCGCGTTTAGATGGCCGTTCTTGAGAGCGGTGAGCCCATGGGTGACACCGAGGACTGAGAGGACCTTCTTCCCAGTCGCGCCCACCGTCTTCACCTCTCCATCGGAGACGTAGTGCCAGCCGACAGAGGTGCTGTATTGCAAAGGATGGCCGTCGTATGTCATTCGCAAGAGCAGTGGCAGTATCCGGTTGACCACAGGCGATTGGAATGGGTCGGATAGCAGTTCTGCGTACCACTTGGGCGCGTCAGGGGGCACCTCGATGGGCTCCGGCGGTGCCGCGATCGGTTCAGGAGGGGACTCTGCGACAGTTGCCTACGAACGATGTGAGAAACGAGCACAAATCATATCTCATAATTCTTACCTCTGACGGGACCACACCCCGCGACTTCCCAGCAACCTTCGGTGTCCAATCCAGCTGCGCGAGCCACGGGTCCTCCTTCCAATGCCCGCTCTCCATAAGGCCCTTGGCCTCCTGCGCGAGGTCAATGAGACGGTTCTTGACCTTGTCTTCCAGCTCGTGATACGTGCGCTCAGCGTTGGCAATGTACGCCTCCCACTCCTCGTTGACCATGAGGAGGGACGAGCCCATCGTCAGCACACCCGCGAAGGAGACCGGGCTCGGGCACGCAGCAAGGAATGCCGGAAGAACCTTGGCGAATACCGCGTGCGTGACCGCACAGTCGCCCGAGCAGTAGTCGAGGTACGAGGGGAGGCCGTCCCGGATCTCTTGAGGGTTGGACGTCATGAAGTCGTTGCGGACCTCCTTGTCCATGGTGATACCGCAGTGCAGCTGCGCAACGTCCGCGAGCGAGTTCGCCGACGTTAAATCCTCCCAGCGCTCCACCGCGTCTCCTCCGTCCGTCTCGACTGGCTCGAGCCCATCCTGCAGTGACGGCAAGCTCTCCTCCATCTCCTCCACCAGCCGCTCGATGTGCGCTTTGCGGTCCGGGTCGGTCTCCTCCTGGAGGCGCTCCTCCGCCTCCTGCATGAGAGTGTAGACGGTCTCGATCGCCTCCTCGCGCTGCTCCTGCTCCTGCTCCTTCGACTTGCGATACTTCATCCACGCAGGCCGCTGGTGCGACGAGATGCCCTTCACCGCGACGTGCAGCGCCATCGTGTCCATGAAGCGCGTCTGCGTCCCGTGGATGTTGTACTCCTCGAGAATACGCTTGCGGTCGTACGACACGTTGTGCCCGACGACGAGGCGCGGGACGGTAGGATCGCCCAGGGGGACAAGGTGGCGCGGATCGTCAGTCTCACCGAGCAACCAGGGGGATATCCACGAGTACCACGCGTTCTTCGACACCGCGCACGCCATGACCGCGTACTCGTGGTACTCGGGCATGGTCTCGACGTCGAACACGAGCATCTGCTCCGGCTTCCCGTCGAACTCGGGGAACTCGACGTGTTCGCTGTAGCTCGACCCGTCCGGCATGAACGAGTACCGCGTCCATCCGGCCTGCAGGTGCCAGTCGTCGGGCTTCGGGGGGAGCTGGGCTGTTGCGAGGTCCTGTGCGAGGGTGAGCCATGGCTGCGCCGCTGAGCTCCCGAGGCGGTAGAAGTGCTCGTCGAGCGTTCTCCCTTGTAGAGGGGGTAGTGTGAAACTCGTATCCGGGAGGACCGAGCCTTGCGCGGGGTCAAGTCCGTGCTCCTTGAGGTGGCTTTGTGCGATGCGGACGTAGGATTGCGGAGGAGGAGGGAATGAGACGTTGCAGAAGATTTGTTCGTGGAGCTTCCTGGACAGGAGCTGCACTCCAACCTCGTTGCGTTTGACTTTGGTCGTATCTGCAGGAATGTGTATCAGCATGGAACGTGCAAATGCAAAGCCCGTATCAAGGTCGGCGCATTAGGGACGACATCCTAGGGTCTATCGGAAATCCCCTCCTACGTGGTACAGGTGCGGCATGGATATGCATGTTTGCAGTGTCAAGCGGGTGTTCTCAGCCAATTGCAATAACATCTAGGGGCACTGTGTGTGCTGTCCCAGACGGCGCGTCCACAATGGGTGAATGCGCTCTCATTGAACGAGTTGAAGTCGCTATATGCGCTAACCCGCGGTAGTAACTGAAGAACCTCTGTTGGAACGACCCCAACGATGCGTGATTCAGGATCGTTCGACAGAAGCATGTTATTCTTGCCTCGGATGCCCGATGCGCCCTCACCACCGGACTAGTATCAGGTGAATCGAACACCTTTTGTTTGCGGACACATGCGATTGCTGCTGCAAGATAGGGTCCAGAGACGATCGTTCGTGCGCGTTTCCAACCTCCCATAGCTCCCATACTCCCAAGTAATAGACGTACCTCGCGTTGTATCCTTAACGACCGCTTTATCCTCCCCTTGCCTGGATGATGCGTCCTTGAGTGATTTTCTAGGGCGCGCTTTGAGTTTTTGCTGGACAAGGGCCAGAGGAAGGGGAGCAGAGGCGTGTAGACGTCTTGCGGCATTTGGGGGCGTAGATGACTGTAGTTTTCGCAGCATCTGCGAGTCGGGGACATATGCCTCGATACCGAAATCAGGTAGCTAGCGAGGCCGGCGCGTGGGCGCGTGTAAGATGGGGGAAGGAGAAGGAGGAGGAGGGGAACAGGAGACGTCGAAGTCGGAGGACAAGTTGCGGGCGCTAGCGACTCCTGTCCGACGTCGTCGCGCTGTCGTCGTGGACGACGGACTCTGCTTGAACCCCGACCACCATCTACTTGAATCTCGCCGCTGCAGCACTTCTTCTTTCATGCTCGCTGATTCCACCGTCGCCTGGCTCGCTCCTCTGATCTCCACTACTCTCCATATTCCGTCTGTGTCTGTGGGCAACCTTGTACAACACTTCGCGACTCTCGGTCTGGAACGCGCGGCGTAAGGACAGACACCACCCCGACGGACGGGGCGCCGCCGAGTCTTCCAGCACTAGAAGTTCGTCCCGAAATGTCGCCGCCGTCGGTCGGCGCGATAGGCGGCCAGGGGGTTGGTATTTGGAAGCCAGGCATTGATTATCGGCGGGATCCAAACAGCTCGGCGTAGCCATAATTGGACAAAAGGCGGGTCTCCTTGCATTATTCGAAGGTCACGCCGTACAAACGTGGGCGGCGACGCTCACACGAGGACGGGGCGAAGGGCGGAAACTTGCCTAATCGGGAGGCGTCGGGACGACCACATTTGGCAGGTATGGGCGCGGGCGGCGGCATATTGCCATACAAGGTAAGTGGGCGGGTCCCATGACGGGCTTCCATCACGGTCCCGAACACCTTCTCTGATATGACTCGACCTCGCGCCCCCCGACACGCGCGTCGGGGCGCGAATGCGTCGGGATGCAAACGACGTGCACAAACACGCCCTGTCACGCATTTATACCCGCCCCGCCGCCCGACATGGCCCCCAACCGACCCGCCGCCCGCCCCCCTCCGCCCAAGCTCCGTCCCCTCCAGCCGAAGACCTCCTTACAACGCCTTAACACCTCGCTAGAACCTCAATAAACCTCCGTGCAACCCATCATCGGTATCAATATGTACCTGAACACGCCGAGCTCGGGTTTCAGCCAGCGGACGACCGCCTCCCAAGCTCCGTCGACGCCGATGCAGGCTCCCCGTATGGGAGCCCGGGGCCTACCTCCGTCCCCACACACTCCGAACACCTCCATGGCGCCGTTACCGGCCGGCACATTTGCCCCGTACCAACACTGTATGTCGGCGTGACAGCCTTATTTCTGATTTCATCGCTATCTTATTGTGTGATGCTTTTGGGAGACATGTCGTGCTGAACCACATCGTTTTGCAGATGGTCTCATGACCCCGCCAGATAGCCCAGAGAAGCTCGCGGCTGCTGGGCGTCGTTCGGACTTCCACCCGCTTCTCGACTGCACCATGGGCCCGTTGTTCTTCGACATACGCCATGGCGTACACCTCAGTGGTCAGGCTCCCTACGAGGCTGCGATCAACCACCGCGTCAATCGCATTATCCTGAACGTCGGCCCAGGCATCATCTCCATCGAGATTTGCGCCAACAACGGTATCTTCACCGTTGGCGACCTTATCGGCCAGCTCGTCGCTGCCCTCAGAATGCCCATCAACTCGGTCGAGATCGCGAACGCTCAGCGATGCGGCGTAACTGCTCCTGGGCAGCAGTATATGCCAGGCGTCAGTCGCGCCTCCGTCTTCGCCGTGAGACATACCTTCATCGGCTTGCAACTCGCCAGCCTCGGCAACGGTGTCGCTTGCGCCAACTGCCTCTTGCGCTGAGCTTTGCTAGCCACGCACCACTCCTGGCTTGACTTCATTCCTGCAACGCCCACCCGAAGATCCTGTGCTATAAGGCTGCTTGACTTGCTCGTCGCAGAGCGGAGAGCCGGCACCAGGACGCTGCCACCCTCAAGAAGTCTTGCTTTCTTGCTCTGGTCCTGACGACGGACAAAACGTTTTCGTCCCGGTGACGGAAGCTTCCAAGTCTTCCGGACTTGCTCGTCCCTAATGTGCGCTCTGCGCACCGCTGTACATTGACCTCTTCTGGAACTCGGTCAACGGACTCGACCCGCCAATGTTGTAACATGATCTGTATCACGTAGTTGCTCTCTGTCATGGTAGAATCGGTCTTCTGCGCAAATTCTGTAGTGTAAATTATCTCGTGTCGTCTTGTTGTTCTCGTCTTGCTTTCTAGTGTTGTCTCCTCCCCCCAATTCCCCACTCCCCACTCCCCCACTCTCATGTTTCCCAACTCCCCTCTCTCCATTCCTCACCTTCCACTCCCATCCTCACCACTCTCACGACTTGAAAAGGTATATCCGGGAATAGCTCGCATCTTCACGCCCAATGTAATCCCTCTCAATGTAAATAAAACCTCGCATTCTTCACCCCATCACGGGCGTCTCTTGGCGCTCCTCCGGTTCCGCGCTCTGGCGGGATCCCGAACATCTCTCCTCTCAACCACATCCTACGAGTTACCGTCTCGACGAAAACCGACACGACTCTAGCACAAACTTGCAATCAACCTCCACAACATGACTATTATCAGGAAAACAGCTCTGGCGGCTCTCTGTGTCGTGCTATTCTCGCTTGCTGGTCTCGGAGAAGCTCGACGCATCGGATGCGCGCAATCGCACTCGGACGGCTCTGGCTCGGTAACGGACGCGTCTTTCGCCCCAGGACTCTCTGCAAGCAACACGCCTGCAACTGCGGACTATGGCGACTCGGTCTGGCGCGAGCAAGACGCGCTGCTCTGGCCTAGCAGGATCTCGGAGCGACTCTCGACGGACAGCGTGAAGGCGCAGCAGTACGGTACCAACGGCGACACCCCACGCAGGAACAGGAAACGCGCCTCAAAGACCATTCCTCGCGATCTCGACATGCGACCTACCCCTGAGCCGACAGGAGTGTCCTCGTTGACGACAACGGTGCACATCACGGACGAGCACGACTTCGCCCTGCTCCTTCCCCAGCGGTCTAGCGGTACGTCCCCTATCCATTCCTATTACCCAAATCTCATTATATGCGTGCTATATGCGCATCAATCTTGCGGTGTTGTGTTCATGACGCGTGTTCTGTGAACAGAACTCGTCTCGGACGCGGAGAGCGATGGAATCGCGTTCTGTGCGCCGGGAAGCTCGGACTCGAGCTGCACGCAGCACTTCGAGGATGGCTTCGTCCGCACAGCCAAGGTCACGAAGTCAGACGATGGGTCATGGATTCAGGTGCGTTGTGCGATCTTGTCATTGGGTATATGCGCGTCGTGTCTGGGGTGGTGATGCCGGAGAGGCGCCCGGACCGGGAGATGGGTTGTGTAACTGCTGTTCCAACGAATCACGACATGTCCGTCGCTGGGCCTGGTGCAGGGCTCGGAGCGAACGGTCCTGTGAAGCCCTCGAGCGAATGAAAACACGCATATAACGCGCTTTTTTGTCATGCAGTGATTGGTCGTTGCTCGCCGGCGCGATGCGCGACTCTCACTATATGACGCTGAATACGACTCGTCCTTGCGGCTGACTGCCGTAACGGATCACTATGCGAAGCTGTGTGTTGCACTCATGCTGTATGGTGCATGTTGCACCCTTGTTGGCACGTGGTCCCGGACGTGACTGGGTGTCCTTCCTCGAATTCACTGAGAGTAGTGGACCTCGTGTGAGGAGAGGCGGTGAGGCTGCGAAGCTCCATGCGGAACAACGCAGCGTGTAATGCCTTCTTGCATGGAGAAGCATCACAGCGGACCGACCGTTGCTCACAAGCTAGAAGGAACGAGCACAGGCAGCCCCCATACCTTTCCCGGCGAGCTCAACCTCTGGAGGCAGACGCTGAGCCACCTTGCCTGGTCTCATCACGGTGTGCCATGAAGGACAGGGCTTCTTCTGCCTTGTGCGTAAGGCCAGTTGAGCGTGGCGGGTGAATGGGACACGCCTTGCTGTTATGGCATAGAATGTACCGCTATCGGCTGTGGTACGATTCAACGTGCCGCCGGTGTACTTCCCCTCGGAGGAGAGTGCGCTCTGCCCGTTCTCTCCCATGATCTCCTCCACCTGAGGCGTGGGCCTGGGTCTAAGCGACGCAGATCGACTCACAGATCGATGTTGGGCGGCGAAGTGCTGGGAGTCCCCGCGCGCCGTTATGAAGTCTGGGCGTATGGTGCGACCCTTGTTGATGGCGGGGAACAGACACCGACTTCACGCTTAGGGCGTTGGAGTAACCTTCATGTGTCCTACTCATTGACCGAGGGCCCAGACCGCCTCTGCATGTCGAGTACCTCGGAGCTCGTATTCGTTTAGCAAGACCCGAAGCTCTCGAAACCAAGACCCCGTTCCGTTCTCCTTCCGTTTCAAGCGTACCCCTTGTGTTGTATGCGGAGTGGTCTGACTTTCGTGTACGACACAGGTGACGGGCTGTCTGGACGTGAGCAAGTCTTCCCTGGACCCTTCGGATACTGGTGGCCAGCTCGATGTCCGCTTCCCGAACGGTGCTCAATGCACGTTCGGCGGGTACGGAGCGAGCTTCATACAACTGTACGTTCACGTTTCGTCTTGCGTGCTTCTTCAGGGCCTCGACTCACGTTCCTCTCCACCGCCCACACCTCATTTTATGCACCACATTATGTGCGTTTTTCCTTCTCGTAATGGACATCCACCGCCTTGCACCGCTTTCTCTATGCGATGCGACTTCGGTCCTCACGTTCATCGGCGGTCTGCACATGTTCTCGCGAATTCGACTTCCTCGGGACACCGGCTCGACCTGTCTTCGCCAACGGGGAACATCGACGTCTCAACCGCCCGCGAACCACGAACGTCCACACACCACACCGAATCTCACATCTTTCTGCCGCCCCGACGTCCCCGCGCCCTTCGATTTCGACATCCATGCCCTCTTATGCGACATGCGGTCCCTGCTGTCCCGCTTACGATTTTGGCGTGCACCGCAACGACGTCACGCAGAGTCGAGCCCGCCGCGAGTCGCTTCTGCCTGCGCTGCTGCTCCTCAGCTAACGACCAGGAGAACTGCAACTCGCATCAGGACCGCGCCGGCTGCACGACAGCCATCCCCGGAACATACTCGTTCCCCGAGGTCGGCGTCTCCTGCGATGAGTGAGGTCGTGGGGCATGACGTGCATCGAGGAACGGGGGTTGCGCCCATACGCAGCGCGCCGCCGCCTCGTGTGCGCTTGCGTCCCGGGGCGGATGCGGGGTCCTTCGCAGGACGAGGGGGGGCGTGGCGTGGGTTGGGCCCGGGCCCGCTCGCGTACGTCGTGGTTACGAGTTAGCCAGCGCCGGGGGTAGCGCTGTTATGTCCGGTTGTGGTCCGGTGTGTAGTCGTATCGTGCGGGCAGCGAAGTAGATGGGGGAGGGCGCGTGGATCGCGCTCGCCACGGCTTTCTGGAATGGCTAGCTCATGCGGGAACACGGGAATCGGGAGGACGGTGGACCCGCTGGTCTCGTGAGCCGCGGACGCGCTGGTCGCGGACTTCGAGGCTTCGGACATTGCCTCGCTTGTTAGACGTCTTGTTCGCCCTTGTTCTTTCCATCTCTTCGATGTACCTGCCTGTTCCTTGTATTTTACGAAATGAAAGACATCTCTACTCGCCCATGCTGCGACTATTGCAATTGTTATTGTGCCTCGCGACTCGTTAGACTCGTTTAGTGTGTATCCGTACCTGTCAGTTAGTTGAGGCTTCGACTTCTGTGTCCAACCGCACAGTCTAGGGTCTGGATCTCGGACTTGTGCTTGCACCCCGGAATCGTATCAGCCCCAGAAAACGTGGATCAAGGAGCGTACGCGGTTACGGTTTTCTGCGGAATGCGCGAGCCAATTGCATGTCTTGTAATACCCGTGTTCTCTCGGAACCGGAGCTTAGATGAACGAACTCAAGCCTCAAGGGCACATGCGTGGCCTAGGACATATGGGGCATAGTTATTGGTGCATGGATAATGTGATTCCATAAGCCTCTGTAATACGAGATACAGGGGGTAAAGCATAATGCTTCGCTGCTTCTGGGAGCGGGAGAACGTAAGTAAGAGTAAGGGGTGAGAGGTAACCAAGATGCGGAAGGCGCTCGCTATTAACACAATACGTATGTACGAAGTGGTCGCTGCTATGCGAGTATGTTTACAACGTCCACGTCGTGGCCATGCAAGTCAGAGATGGTGTTGGGGGGGTAATACGTGATGCGGAATCCGGATGAGTATGAGTTGATAATGTTACAAATGCAGCAGTGTCGTGACGATCATACGAATCGTGGTCGTGCGGGGTCATCACGGGATGCAACCAGGAAACAAACCAGAAAGAGATGAGGGTAATGGAGAGGAGGGGTGGGAGAGCGATGAACCGACAGCAAGAAGAGAGCAAGAACAAGAGACAGAAGAAGAGGGGTGACATATCGCAGGGCCGGTCGCAGACCGGCGCGCGAGGGGGCCTCGAGCCATGCCGCGTGCGTCGACGTCGCGTCGTGGTCTGCGGAGCCCCTCGCTACCACACCAATACACCTACCAAAACCCAGAGAGTCCAGAACGTCCGTATATCATCGCCTTCGTGTACTGCGCCGCGCGCCGGTGGGACGCGGGCGCACCGAAGGCTTTAGTCGAAGTCGAATTCGACTATCGAAGCCAGGGTGCCAGATACACAAGCCTATGCCTGTGTCCGGCGGTACATGCTGCACCTTCCACACCGCGCCCACTAGAGCGGGCACAGTCGTGCAAGGTGTCCTAGAATCCAAGTGCTCCGTGCGGAAGCCTCACGCGCGGCCGAACACGAGCTTGCCCGCGCCCCCGTGGCCGGCGGCCTTGTCGACCTCGACGCCGATCAGCCACGTCTTCTCGCCGAGCCAGTCGATCCGACGCACGCCGCCCTCCCAGCCGCCGCCCATGCGCGTGCAGCGGCGCTCGTACGCGCGCGTCACCTTCTGCTGTGCCTTGCTCCCGTGGCCGAGCGCCTCCCACTCCTCAGGCGTGATGGGGAGCATGAGCGTGTTGTGGACTGCGTAGAGCACATCGAGGTTCGAGATGGCGGAGCCGCCCTCGCTCGTGCCCGGACGGCTGCCGTGGCCGTGGCTCGAGGGCGGGCCGACAGTGAAGCGGGGGCGAGACGAGCCGGAGCCGGAGCCAGACGAAGACGAGTGCGACGCGGTGACGATAACGGGCCAGGGGAACTTGTGCGAGCGCAGGACCAGCCGCGCACCGGCCATCGTCGGAGGATCCGTCGCGGGCTGCGAGAGCGTGTGCGAGGGGATGGCGGAGTGCGTGGCCCGGTCGAGCACGGTGCGCGCAGAGGGGGTGAAGCTCACGTCGTAGGTGATCGGCGCGCGGTGGAGGCGCGTGTGCGCGAGAAGCGGGTGCATGTGAAGCGTCGTGCTCCGTGTCTGCTGCAGGAGGGAAGTCTGCGAAGAGGACCGTCCGCGGGAGCCGTCTGTGGATAGATTGCATTTGCCCCTGTCAGATCCGCGGGAAAGATAGTGAAGAGGGCAATGAATGGCACTTACACGAAGACGAAGAACCCGGGGTGCCCGCAGGGTGCCAGGTGTGATTCGAGCGGAGGGGCGGGCGGGCGGCGTAGCCATAGTGCCCAGCGTCCGAGCTAGAAGTGCGTGGCACACCGGGCATGCCCGCGTACAGCGAAGAGCTTGAGTTCGATCGCGAGCTGGGCGGTGTCGCGTACGAGGCGGAGGGCGTGTACAGCGCTGCGCGGGCTGCAGCAAATCGCAAGGAAGTTCGTCAACATGCCGACTAGGAAGCGAATGAATGCCGGATATGAATCAATGCCACTTACGGGTCTCTGGCGTCTTGAAGCTTGCGCGGCGTGCTTGGTGAGGACGCGGCTCTGGGCGAGGCTGGGACGCAGTGGGTGCCCGACCGTAGCCATACACGGTCCGTGTGTCCGTGCCCGTGGTGTAGCGCAGGGGGGAGGGGGTGTTTGAGCGTGCAGTTTGACTGTGGCTGT
The DNA here is from genome assembly GCF_003813185.1 of Lentinus tigrinus ALCF2SS1-7. Classification (NCBI taxonomy): domain Eukaryota; kingdom Fungi; phylum Basidiomycota; class Agaricomycetes; order Polyporales; family Polyporaceae; genus Lentinus; species Lentinus tigrinus. The sequence goes on from NW_027137955.1 coordinate 197,821, forward strand.
AGCTTCGCTTCATCGCGGGTGTCGAGAGGCCTGCGGTAGAGCCAGACGCGCTCGGGGTGGCGTAGATCGGCGAAGGCTGAGGGTTGGATCGACTGTGGGAGGACGAGGACTTGGAGGACGAGCCGCCGAAGAGACTACGGAAGTACGAAGGCATTGTGGAAGCAGAAGGGGGTAAGTCGTAGTCGAAGGTCGGAAGACTGCAGACGAGGAGACACTCGAGGGTAGTGGTGGTAGTGGGCTAGTGGGCAGTAGCGTGGGGCTACAGAACTATACACAGAGAAGAACGACGACGACGGACAACTGACAGTGGCAGAACCAGCGTACAAACCCAGCACCTGATGCTGAGAGACGGCGGGAGGTGGAGACGGTCGCGCAGCCGGGTTTTATACGCTGTGCGAAAGGCGATTGTGTCAGTCCCGAGGAACAGGATTCAAGCGACGGGATCTGGACTGTGGGCCTTCCGCGAGCGATGATCAAAGGAACCGCCCCCATTATTCACGATCGCGGTCGCCTCCTAGATCAGGCTTCGATGCCAGCAGCGTATCAGACGCGAGAGGAGTATAATTGCCGCGCAACCAGCGACTTGCCAGCAAATTCCGGGGGAACCGCACACGCGGGGTGCAGCACGTCCTCTAGCGGGAAGCACGGGCCCTGCTAGGCAGGATGCGGCGTGGCCAATCATGCACGGCCAGAAGGCACAGCGGCCGGGCTTTCGAGAGCCACATTTCCACCAATTCCTGAGGTAAAGGAGACATGATTAGCGGTCTTTGGCACTCTGACCGTTTGGCCTCGGTGTGGGAGTGTGATTTCTAGAAAACCCACCCCGCCTCGTGTTCCCCGCATGTCCGCCCTTTTAGGGCAGGCGCACCAACCGCGTTTGCCTCTTGTGTCTTTTGCCGACGCAAGCGGCGGCGCTTCGATGCATGTTTTCGTGCGCCTGGAAAAATATGACCCACAACGCATATGAATGACTATTGACCGTGTCCTGTCGCAAGCCGCCTTGCACGCTGTTTCGTGTGCTGGCAGCTGAGATAAGGGGCGCAGCAAACAAGGAGAGTAGGTAAAAGAAGAACCTGGGGAAAGGGCATCGAACGATCTGCGCTGCCTCTTCTCGCTCGAAACACGGACGGGAAGTTCGCACTCTCACCACTCGCCCTGGCCTTTGCGCACGCCGGCTCCCACTTGCTGACGCGGGAGCGCCAAAGGCCGCCTTGAGAGCGACACGACGACATCGGGCGAATCGCATCCGCCGAAAGGAGATCGGAGCCACAGCGCTGCGATGGAGCTGCCATAACGAGCGGGCAGGGAGGAGGCCCAGCCCATGGCGGTGAGAACCCTCGAATCGGGCATGCGGAGTTCGACTGGAGACGAGATGCAGAGTAAGATGCCGTAACTACGCGAGATGACAGATCGCTCACCGACACTCCCATACCGCCGGCGAAAACCCCGCGAGCTTCTTCCCGGGTTGCACAATTCTTCCCCCGCCACACCACCCATGGTCCGTGACCTGGCCAATGCCAATGCCCGCACCTGCGATAACAGACCGAATACATACCCGTGAGTATCGCCGCGGTGCCCTCGTCGTGCCAGACTCACAGGGGAGCGGACATTTGCTGCACGCCTGCTCGCACGTATGAGAAGCACGCTCACGATGCCCGGAGGCCCTGCACATTGGCGGCGGGAAGCGCCGTCGCACCCGTCGCCGACACATGTATCAAGGAAGCCCTTCGATTGAGAGGCGGCATAGGCGGTACACGTAGTAGCGGGAGGCCCAGGCCCCCCCGGCGCCGCCATGCAGCGGGGCGGGGGCGTGGCGGCGATAGCGCGCGTCACGAACACCAACCTGACGCGTCGGAAATGAGCTCATGGGTGGGGAAATCCGCCTTGCGTCTGCGCTGACGGAAGGCAGGGAGGACGCGAACTTCTTGAGGAAGCTTGCATGGACTAGAACGTATGCGGCGACGAACCTTGTGCGCCGTGCTTCTGAAGCAGTGGGACGTTAGTGCCGCTCGCCTCAGGGCCATGTGCACCGTGCGTTCTCGCATTGGCGGAAGAGGCAAGCTGGCCACATCGAAGGCCACGCTGCAGAGACTGGAGTCCGCGATCTGTAACGGGACTGAATACTTACGACAAGCTCCGACGTCCAGAAGTCCGATGTGAGGCGGGGCAGAACAAGGTTCTCAGCATCAGAGGAGAGAACTCTGTAGATGGGCGCCTGCACGATAACGAAGCAGGAGGAAGTCGAGGAACGGCCAGACGAGAGTTACCTCGACAGCGCGAGATTGTCCTGCATGCATCGCAGAATCGGATTAGACAAGACATCGTGGCTTCCCGAGTATAGCGAAGACGATCACTTCGAGTTCCCAGTGGCTGAGAGTCAACTACCATATCCGCGGAGCTTGCCCCTAGTAACCGAGCGATCGTACCCAAACTTCGCAGAACGGGGCGGCGGCAGTAGAGGGATATCGCGGCGCCTGTCGTTATTCAGTTGGATTGTCAGATCTGTAGTCTGAAGCGTATAGGTTGCTGATGAGAACATAAGATACGGCATCATCACCAGTGACCGAGGCACATACCTGTTCAGGGCAAAACGTGGCCTTCATACAACAGCGCAGCTAGACAACAGACTCTCACAACCATCTATCTGGCCACTGTGAGCGTTGAGGTCGGACGACCAGTGGAACCGGAAGCGGATGAACGCGGTGGCCGTCCGTCGCCTCTGGGCAGAGGGCGATGGGAGACGCTGTTGCATCTCGACCACGCTATCTGTTCCCGCAATAACGCTGTCAGCACTGTCAACCGAAGCATGGGCGTAGCCGAGCTGCAGATATCGCGGCCATTGCCTGAGCTGAAAATACTCACCTCGCGGTTTCTACTGAACCCGCGCAACCTGCCCTACAGCGGCGAACCCAAACTCCTCCAGGCTTGTCTCATGTCGTGCGTGCGGTACCCTAGAACGCTATTGCACGGACATAGGAGAACATCTGAAGTCACATGTAAGTATAGGACATCGATGGAACGTGTTGGCGAACTCAGACCTGTACTGATACCGCACAAGCATGTTCATCTCCTGCGATGTGAGGTAGACTCCTGTGTTCATGCCGAGGCTGACTGCGGACCTATCACGCAAAGAGCCAGATCGAATGTTCTAACACGCATCTGTCGGAAAGCGGATACATTCAACGCGAAGTTCAGCGCCGAGTAGCTGATATCTCTCTATACGGGCGGGATCGGATACCTTCGTGGCAACTCGGACTTGATTTGAAGCTCACCAGCTGGATTGCAAGCGTCGGCACACGCTTCTTCACAATGCGACGATGACAACTTGCATGGGTCATTACCACCTTCGTTCCTTCGGGGAGGATGGCTGATATTTTCCAAAACTCTCGCAGGCTGAGTGACGAAGCACGTCATAACTCATGAGCTACGTTCTTCAATCAAACTTGGTATGCAAACTCACATATCTAGACATGATCAGGGTGCATCCTAGACGCGAGGGAAGCATGACGCAGGCTTCGTCCTTCGAGATCCCGGATGAACACTTTGTTCGCTCTTCTCGCCCTGACCAAATCGTACCCCCGCAATCTAGAGCATCTATAGTCAGACAGGAGACACTGTGGCCGAAAGAACAGACTCACCTGGTCTAATGATAGTATGCGCATACATCGTGCGAAGTACGAAGCTGAGGACGATAGCTCCTCGTGGAGGGCACGAACACAACGAATCCGGCCAGTCGAGGGAACACGCTGCAGACGGCGAACCCTCCCCTGAATGACCCTGCATGCTAACGTCTCACTCGCGATCTCTAGCGAGCCACACTTGCAAGCACATGTTGCGCCTTAGACACTTGTACTTACGAAATTATGAACATATGCGGACTATGATCAACCAATCGGGTTCGGCCTCAACGATCGAACATAGCATCGATGGCTCTCTCATGTCCTACCGCTCGAGTTGCACCATCTCGACTGGAGTCCACACAAGCACAGTCACAGAGGCCGCCAGAAGATAGTGCCCGACTCACCATGGGTCCGTATGTCCTCTATCGTACAGACTATATGCGCATAGACTGACTTCAGACTCGTCCAAAACGCGCCGCAAACAGATTCTCGTGGTACACGCGCGCAGAGCTCGACTCTTGTTGCATGTCTTATGCCTCCAGCTGGTGAGTGCCCAAATCACTGACAGCTTCCGCGCGATTTTCGTCTGATATGTTCGAGATCAGTTTACCAGCCAAGCGAGTAGACGCGCCGAACTCACCTCGGTGCCGGTATGTCGCGCCCTTCCAGCCCTCGATGTACGCACACACTGACAACCTCCAGCAGTAACTTGGGTATTACGACGATGGATTGGAACACGGCGGTCGGGGACGATGTGGTCGTTGTCGAAGAGGCAAACGAGCGCCGGGGTGTGCGCTCGCTGCCGCAAACAGCCGGGAAGGACGTCTCGACCGACGAGCCCAGGCTGGGCCATGTCTGCTGAGGCAGCTGAGCTCCCGGGTGCCGTTTGCGAGGGGAACTCTGCTGAAGTTCCCGTACCCGCACCCTGCCCCGACCCCCTCGCGCAGAGGTACGTCTGCCACATCCGCTCTCCTCCCCGACACCCCCGATCCCCCGTGCAGGCATGGCCCTCACCACGATCCGCGACATCATCGCCGAGCTCAACAGGCAGGCCGCAGAGCACCAGGCCCATCGTCTCCGCCTCATCAAGCAGATTACCACCGACCCTACGTACCAGGCAAGTCCCTCACCCTCCTCTTCCTCCAACCACGACCAAGTTATAACTATCCACGCCCTCCTCGACCAGCGCGAGGTCAAGCGTTTGCAGGAATCATACCACTGGAACGGCCTCCATGGCGGATCTGATAGTTGGCGTGTCTTCCTCGAGATCCCGTCGGAAGACGCGAACGGCCCGCAGTTCAGCCCAACTATCACCGCGCTCGTGAACCAGGTGCACATGAACGAGGCCTCGTTGTCGTGCATCCGCGCGCGCATAGATGCGCTCTCCACCTTCCTTCTCCCCGTCCTACGACTTCCGCAAGAGGTGCTTGTCCACATCTTCAAGCTCGGGAGTCGTATGCCGCAGGACGATCCTATGCTTGGATCGTTTCCCAGACCGTTTCCGCTCGTCGTTGCCGCCGTGTCCCGTCAATGGCGCGAGATAGCCATAAACACACCCGATCTGTGGACGAACATCACTATCCGCCATCCTCGTCCGTACGGATGGATCCCCCTATGTCTGCAACGCTCGTGTGGACAACCTATAGATATCAACATCGACTGTCGTGCGTCCAACTTACTCACAGCCCCCGCGGTGGACCATTTGCTCTCAGTTCTCATGCTCCATATAACCCGATGGCGGCGCTTCGCCCTCACGACTTCCGATCCCGCAACTATTTACGTGGTGGGCCAGCGACTCGCGGATGCCCATGCCCCCGTCCTTCGACACCTTCAGCTCTCTCTTAACGGCTCATCAGGAAACCAAGAAGTAATCCTTCCCAAGATCCTCCAAGGCGGGGCCGAAGCGCTCACCTCGGTGCGCTTCGACTCGCTCGCGACCCCTTGGGATTCATCACCATTGATCAACCTAACTGCTCTCGATCTCCGTTGGCTTTGGCTCCAAACACGCTTGCAGTACGAGCAGTTCCGGCAGGTGCTCTCTGCCTCGCCAAACATCCGCGCCCTCATCCTCCGAGGGACCTATATCCACCTCCACGCAGGACGCACGTACCCCACATTATCGATCCCAACTCTGCGCTACCTCGAGCTCTCGGGCGACCACGTATGTCGCATGTCGTCCCTTCTCTCAACACCTAACCTTGTGGAGTTGACGCTGGCGAACCTCGACGAGACCGAGTTCCGCGAGTTCGTCGCGTCCCTACCCTTACCCACCGTGGATGGCGGGGGCGGCCGCTACCCCTCCCTCCGGTCCCTCTCGCTTCTTAACGCGTCCATGTGCACCCCAACGAAGCGTTTTACACGCGCTTTACCTACCATCACGCACCTGACAGTCATCAACTCGGCGACGGCCAAGTTCCTGCAGCTCTTCCGCAAGGAGCACGCGGACACAGCGGACAACGAGCTCAGCTGGCCGCAGCTGCAAAAGCTAACGCTTGTTGATGAGGTCGATTACTTCCTCCTGTTCGGTGTCGTGCGCGATCGGGCCGCGATCGGGTCCCCGCTCGAGCGCATTGTGCTCAACGCCCCGTTCATCCACGACGAGAGCCTCGTGGCCACGCTCGAGAAGTACGTCGAGGTCGACATCGTGAAGGGCGTCGACCTCGACCACTGAGTGCTGATCCTCCATTCCCATCGTGTACACACCATGCCCACTATCCTCCGTAATTATCCAACGAACGTTCTCCGTCCGCATTCCTGGGTCTCTGTAGTGCATTAGTGTAGCATTATCCATCTGCATCCACATCCACATCCTCATCATGCCCATCCTCATCGGCCCTCCTGCTTTCTTCACTGCTTGGAATGTGTTGTTTCAATAGGGGATCTCTACGTACATACTTATGCGATGCAAGTCCGGGTTCGCGCACATGTACTACTATATGCCACGTATACATAGGAGCAACAGTTAGTACTCTCCGTCACTTTCTCCGTGCGCATCCCCCGTCGGTGGTATGCCCGGCTGTCTCATGCCGCGGCATGCGTCCAACCTCGTCAGCGCAGATCGCCTCGGCACAAGAGGTGAGCATGTAGTATCTGCTCATGATGCGTCGCGGACTAGCACTCATGGCGTATCTGCAGACGAGATTAGCAACGAGGCCAGTTCTACCTATCAAGTCATCCACCGTAATCCTGCCTATGCCATGCAGAAGAGCTTAGAGCTGGCACGACCGCCGCCGGGGCTCAGTCGCGGAGTGGAGGTTGTGCAGACCGAGACGATCTCCGAGCATGGTATACGGTCCGTCCGTCCCTGGCAGGTCAGCACACGATCTGCGCCCTCCTCGATCAGTGAGTGTCCCCGACGTGCGCTCGTTCCGCGAGATCCATTGATACGACATAGCACCGACAGATACGCTTGTGTCTTCGTGCTGCTCGCTGATTGTCGAGTTCTAGCACTTTAGCCTTGTCTTCCTGAGTTCTATGTCGAGTTCCGGGCTGGCGACTCGGAGTACTCGTACAGACGAGTGGGGGATCCGCGATCTAAGCATTTACCCCACCGTCCCGCGATCTCGGTGCGATCCATGAACGAGCCGACGAGCGAAGATGCGCCCCGAGATACGCTATAAGATGCAAGATGGCAAGATTGGCATTATAGGTTGGACAGAGGTGTGCAGCGATATGTTGCGATCTCTATTGCGTCCGTGGAGCGATCGACCGCTTCGGACACAACGCTTCACTTGGCAGCTTGCAGGTGACCGATGCGGAAGTACGTGGTGGAGAGGCCACTACTAGTGGCTAGTGAAGGATCGCGACCAGTGGTCGTGTGTATCGCATCGCGATTGACTGAAGTCGTTCGTGTGCGCGGGAATAGGCATACTCGCAGCTCCTGCCAAGCTGGGCGGTCGCGGTAGTGTACGAAGGCCGGACTCTTCGAAGGGAATGTCCAAAGTCCCTCGCAAGGTAGTGTTGTGTAAACTGATTCTGCGTATCCGAGGGACCACACCGATTCGCCTGATACGATGGAGAATCTTGTAGCAAGTAGCAGCGGTTGATCAAATCGTGACAGTGTGTTGCACACAGTGCCCCCATTTGGGGTCGTTCACAAAACATTCACGTTTACTCTGTGTCTGGTGTACATACAGTAGATACGCAGTTAGCGTGAGCTATGTACATATGTTAGTAATGGGTGTGTGCGTATGCGAGAGATTGAGGGCATACCTTAGTCGGATGGAAAACGGACTGAGGGAAAGGCAAAAGAGAACACGGGCGAGATGTAGAGTGAGCACGCGGAGTCCGAAACGGTCAGTAAGGAAAGTAAGTAGCAGTAAGTCAGTATTGAACGTCCGATTATCTACAGTAAATGTCCACAACAATGCTAGTAATAGTATCTCACTTGATATATCAACGTTCAACAGTATAATGGCCCGTTCGATGTGGTATTCTACGATATGTCACTGCAACGGGAGCATCCTTTCCTCCTGATAAATACCCCGCGGAAACGTTAGCATCATTCAGTTTCACGAGGTCAGATAATTCACGTTTTTGGAGTAAGTAAACTTCGAGGAAAGTCTCATTTAGGCAAGTTGGAGTTGCTTGTAGGCCTTTCATGGGAAGTATAAGGGTGTTACAAGTAAAGTTTTAGGTTCAATAAATTCCTTACTTTCAGTAACTCGATCTCTGATTCTTTGCTATCCGGAGAAAGAATACTTTCTTTGCAGTGTGTGCTTGTGCAGAGTACAGATTACCTTGAAATTGCGCACTGAATACTTATGTCAAGCGACCATCTTGAACGCTCGCCACGTGGGTAATACGGCTTCTGTCAATGATTGAGTTAACAACGACCCCGCGAAGAACCGTGGGTTATACTTAGCTAATGGGTGTTTGAAGAACCACCAACGCCATCCTCAATCGTCCTCAATCACCATTACTTCACATTGGACTCCATGCAAGTTGGAGTGGACATACCTGCGACCGCGCAACACTTTCCCTTCGCAATACAAGACCCAGGAAGCATGGCAAGGCCTACTAGTAACACATCCGAGGGCGCATACGAGAGTCGGCCTAGGGCAGCAAGGATTCATCTACCGCAAGAAGCGTACGACATACTCAATGGTAGGGGTCTCATGTATGCGCCCTGCTTGAATATTCACTCATTGACTAGCGCATTCCTCTCCAGACTACTTCTACAAAGTTAGTGAGTGGCCGGACGAGCCCACTCGCATAGCGCTCGCCGAGAGGGTGAGACAGATCTCCGGGTGCGGACACTACACAGCGGTTCATGTGTACCGCTACTTCGGGAACATGCGCTTCAAGACGGGTTCTACCTCCGTGAACCCAGCCCCGAGGAAGGTCAGAACAACTATCAAAGGTACATATGCTCCTTCATATTACTGGCTCCGCTTACCTATCTTATAGAGGGCGTGGATTCAGTGGAGAACAAGTTGGATGTGCTCCTAAGGGAGAACCCCAACCCATCCAGACGGGTGGCCGAGATTTGGGCTGAGAAGCTCGGCGACGGCGCTACGCCCGAATATATCCTCACGTACGCCTTCCTGTGGGCGAGCCGCATAGCAAGTAGTTCTTCTTCCTCTGGGACAGTAAGTGTCAACACATTGAGTCTCTTGGTGTTTATGGCTCATGATTTCATGCGGCAGACGGAAGAGTCCGATCATGGACCCCAGCCTGCGCAGCTGCCCACGCCTGATCCCTCCCAGTCTCCAGAACTACGTTCGCCGGTCTCTCCACCAGCACCGCAGGCCATTCCTCAAGCAGCTCAGCCTCCCATGCAACCCATTTTCTATGAGACGCAGGCTTTAGACCTCTGTAGGTCACTTCGCTCGGTTTTCCAGCGCAAACTCACTCCGTTACGCATTATGCAGCGCATGCGCCTCTTGGTAATTCCGACGTTGAGCCAAAAACCGTATTACCGCACGATTCGGGGACGCCGTCTGTCTCGAGAGAGGATGAGGTTGAAGCAGAGCTTAGAGAGGGGCTTGAGCATGCGCTCGGGAGGGGGACAAGTTCGTCGGAGGATATCCCGAAGACATTCTCGGCGCTCGCAGCCTGGACCCAGGACATGACGGGGTCTTTTGCAGACGACATTGCACATGGAAAATATGCTGTTCTTGGGCTAACGCTTCCGCCGTGACTGGTGTAAAAGTGTATTGAGTTATTACTTCGAGGGCAGTAACGTAGCTGGAAGAAACAAAAGAAGACCATGCAAGTTTGTTCAATTTGAGATATGGTAAGTACGACAGCGGTCGTCTTGTACGAGAGCGCATTACAGTTGCATGTTGATGGCCTGTTATTAAGATAGTAGAACCCATAGGCGTGTGTCCGGGCAGCTACTGCTGGTCGGCATTCGTTGCACTGTTACCGACGTGAGCATCCCAGTCCGTGCGGCTTACAGAATCGGTACTCACAGATTATCTCGGGCGCGGCAACGGGGCGAACAGAACGACAAACTGGAACCCTTCTGACGTCATCCAGCTCTCAAGACCTATGAAGTATAAGCTGGGTGTCGCCCACGTCTGCACCCCAGGAAGAGCGGTGAGCGCGGGAAAGAGGTCGACGTTTCGGATGGTGTTGAGCCACACATCTTCATCCCGACTGATTGAGCGATGGCCCCTCGCCTCGCGTGCAGCGCTCAGCGCGAGACCCCATGGGAGAGTGATGCGGCGATAGAGTGCGGCGTGTATATAGTCCAAAACCTCACCAACGCTCACCCATCGAGGGACGGTCGGAATCGGGGTGTACATGAACGGGCTCGGCGACGACGTCGTGACCATGGGAATCTCGACATGAAAGGGGGAGCCAATGGGCGGGAAGAAGAAGAGGCGGAAGGATGTAGCAGGAAAGCACCCATAGACCGCTGGAGCATCCCGGAGGTCTGCGGGAAGCGACGGAGGCGAGGAGTATCTGCGAACATCCCAGACCTCGGTGAAGTGGACGATATTCCCATGGATAGGTAAGCCTATTGGCACGGGGACGGGTATGGGAAAGGGCTGCATCGGGGACATCGGTGAGTTCATCGGAGGGAACGGCATAGTTGCGATTCGAGGTGATGCTGGCCGTCCTAACACACTAACAAGGCTCAGTAAGTGCCCAAATCGTGAATGAGGTCCGTGCTTTCTTACATGGGACTAAACGGCCGTGACGGTGGGAGCGAGCGGTCTTCGTACCATTCCGGCGACGGCGGCGATTCCCAATCGTATTTGAAGACGTCCGTGACCAAATCTTTAGCCCATTGGACGCGCTTCTTGCCAGCGCGAGGACGGCGACGGCGCATCTTGCACGACGTGACAGAATAAGAGTCGGGGTGAGGCAAATAGAGTCGGGAAGGATCTAGTCCCTGGGTTTTGAGTTGAAGTGGTAGCGAACTGATATGGCTGTGGGTTGACACAACCTAGATTGTTTGCTTCTGTGGATGTATACATCAGCAACTATCATCGGGCGTCCACAATGGCTGGGTACGATGAACATGATGTGAGACTCACTACGCTTTCATCGTAAGCCTCGATGCCAACGGCCGATGCGCTGTAAGGCCAGGGAAGGGTGCTGAGAATAGGAGAACATCGGGATACGACAGCGTAGGAAGATTAACTCATCACGAGGGTCTTGCCATGCCCAGAGTTGTGTTCCATCTGTGTGGGCGGGAAACGTCAGCTGATAGGGCCCCACCATGTTCTTCGATATAGAAGCCTCGAGGAGTATCGCCTCCCGATACGGCGGACTGAGTTGCAATGGCCGCCCCAGGCCATAGATTTTCGAGCGTACATGGGTAATCGTTGACGACACAAGTGAAAAGTCATATTGGACGGACTGTATATGGCCTGCACGAACTCTGACAGAAAGTCAGTCGCGCGCGGTGGTAACCATTATCGTCTGACGCACTCACCTCGTACTGCTGCGAGAATTGGGCGATGTTGCTCCATGTTGTCGGATTCCGTGGTATCGATTGTGCAGTATTCCAACCCAGAGGATGAGATAAAACCCCGCGCATCGTCCTCGCCTCATGCGTGGGGTCGCCGCCCAGAGACCGAGGTGTGCGCTCCGAGGCGTTTCAGATGAATGATACTGCAGAAGAGGTAAATATTAGCATCACAATATTGTGGACTCACGTCAGATGTAGCGTTATCAATCAGCCAATTCGAGCGAGGCGCCAACGCTCCTTTGCGAGGTCTGCCTTGAAGACAAGGATGAAGGTATTTATCCGCCGATTACGAGATGATCTGTATGAGTTTGTGCGACTTCAGAGACGCCATGCTATAGCCCCACTATGAGAGAGACGGTCAGAAATGACTCACAATCATTAGATCGCGCTCTAGTAGCCGTGATCCGCGTCCACGCCGTCGGAGACTGGAAGGACATTGCAGTCAGCGAAGTCATATACTTATGCACTCGGTAAAGAGACGTTAGCCACCTTATAAAGCCGACGAATGGTCAGAACATACATTACGATTGGTTCCGCTGCCGCGATTGCCACGTGTCAGGTGGAAAATCGTCCTCGTTGAAGCGGGGCGCCCGGGACTCCAGCCTGCCTCGCGCTGCTTAAGTTCTCCTCTGCAGCCTTCTCGCAGCCAAGACATACCTGGAAGATCCATTCAAGTGGTTCAAAAAGATATGGGTATATATCGCGATTCGGACCTAGGACCGGCCCACGACTGAGACCGGCACAGGATTGCGTGGCGAACATGAGGCCGACATTGATCAGGCGCGAATGATCGACTGTACTCATCTGCCCTATTGGCGGTCCCCGTGGGTCCGCGATCGGCACGAAAATTGACAGCGAGAGATCCGGTGTTCTGAAGGTTTAATGACCTTGGGAGTCGGAGCCGTCTCTGTGGTTCTGGGTCCATCCGCGTGGTGGTTGCCGTGACGTGTGCGTACTTTCGACGGGGTTATCGCTCGTCTCGCTTACAGAGAAATACAGCGCGCATTTTAAAGAAGCCGTGAGGTGGCCTGAACTTGATGATAACGTGTATGAGCCTGGCGTACAACAGAAGAGTCGGAAGACCGGAGGCCGCAGGCCTGACCAAGATACAACGCACCTTCTCCTTCATTCCGGCAGTCTTCTACCTGGAATTCTCTCGGAATTCTGTTGCGTCTATATGCTTGAGAGGAGAATGCGTCACTGAGATGCGGGGGTAGTGATAGTTCATGTTCAACATTTAGGCGCCTCGGCGATCCGCTGGAAGGGCGTGGATGACCACCGTACGTGGTACAGACTCAATCTTACACAGTAAGGTAGGAAGGTATCCAGTTCATCGATTCATGTTTTAGAATTGTAAGCGATTCAATTGAACACAGAAAGCTCGCACATGAGGCTTTCCTGGGAGGCAGAGCGAGCGAGCCTGAGAGTATCACGAGTACACGGAAGAGTTACGTATACGAGAAAAAGTCACAAAGGACAGAGCTTCTAACAGTAGCAATCAGAGCGATGCACATCGGAACTGATCACTCGAAAGAGAGCCATGAGAAGGGTCAGTGAGAGATGGGGAGACGTGGTGATGGATGGGGAGAGCAGAAAGGCGAGAGCAGGAGGTCGTGAAGACGATCCTAGCGAAAGCAGTAGAGAGGGGAAGGTGGTACAATGACCATTATACGGAGCAGAAATCAGGGACGATGAGGGGAAAGTAAGTCATGAGGCATGAGAGGGGAGAGGGTTAAGGAAGTGAGGTCGTAGCGTAGCTGAGATCGACTAGTCGTTCTGTCGACATTATGCGACGAGATGGCTATTGTACGACGAGAGGAACTCCTAAAATACAACAACAGAATGTCCTTGAGGGTCCATGATATTGGTACACAAGAAAAGGAGCGTTAGAGCCTGGCAAGCCTGCGTAGATTGTCAGCAGAGACATCGCCGGGGAGAGCAATGACATTCTCACATTACGGACGAGTACCCAAGCGCACGACGAACTGCGTGTCCCCCTCCCCAATGGTTTCCCTCTCGAGGCCATGAAAGTACGAGTGTGACTCTTCCGGATACAAGTCGATGTTCCGGAACACGTTGACTTTCGTGTCCTCCTCCCCGAGCAAGCGTCGAGGACGTTCTGCCATGGCAGCTGAGTAGCGAGCCTCGCCTCTGACAAGGGCGGCACCCTCTACCCTGGAGTAGAGGCTGCGGACGATGGCACCGAGCACGTCCCAGACGGTCAAGGGCAATGCGTCTGGACGAGAGACGGTCACGGTCCACTCGTAAGTCCCATCCACGTCGAAGCGCAAAATGCAGGCCTTCCTCTTCGACCCGAATGCCGGTTGATCGAGGCCCGGGTCCTTCACCCGGAGGGACTCGTCAAGGCGGAGCATCCTCACATTCCATCGCAAGTATGGCCCCGCTAGGTAGGCTGACAGCTCTTCCTGAGGCTTGGGTGAAGATGATGGGGTAGGAGAAGGAGGTGGCGACTGCGACGCGGTGGTGGTGAGGGGTGCAGTCCGAGGTGCCGGGGAGTTGGCGGGTGTCTCGGGGAGAGGTCGGGTCCCGAGATGAGGAGAGGATGGTTCGGGTGCCCAGCGGCCACGAGCCGGAGGCTCCTGCGGGTAGATGTCGTGTTCCCGTGGAGGGGCATCGAAGTGGATGTGAGCAGGCCCCTCGTTGGCGGGCACCGCTTGTCTGGGGGCATCCGGGAAGCGGACGGTGCGCCCACGGGAGTATGACGGCATTGGTCGTGACTAGTCGTGAATGAAAGACGGAATCGGAATGGATAATATCGAGACAAAGGTTTGAAGGGGGAGGGGGATCACTGTATGAGGGACAGGAGAGCCTAACCTTGCCCCCTTATGTACCGCCGACGCCTTGACGCCTCATTGAAGTCATCCTCTGGACACTTAACACGAATACAGGCGACCCTGGCACACCGCCGCATGACATGCGCAGCCGCACCCCAGGATCCCGTCCGTATAAGGCAAGTTACGGTCCTCCAAGTACGGGATATACTCTGATAGGACTCTGGAAGGGCGCGAGAAGCAGGGAGCTGTGCGTATGCATTCGAGATACGATTATGACTACGCTATGTTGCTGTGCGGCCCCGAAAGCCAATACGATGAAGGGCTGAGCATTGTGGGTGCACCATGAGAATCTGACGCCAGGCCATGGTGAGCCAGCATACGTACTGGGATACTGCCATGTGAAGGACTTCGCTGTGCGGAGCAGAGAGAAGGACGCTGCCGTTATCCGCCGCGATGGACTCGACTCGACATGAGCCCGGAGGTGCTCGGGCTACTATTCCAAGGCTGACGATAAAGTTGAAACTACGCTCGTCATTAGTTGTGGTTGGGGGCACAGGTCACCGACGGCTAGAAACGTGGGCCGAGATCCGCGACGATAATGCTAGGGGCAGTGAGCGCGCGCGCGAGATGCACGTTTTGCGAAAGGGGAGGCACTGCCCGCGAACTGGTACCGATGAAACCCAATCTCGTTACGATATGCATCCCAGCAGCCCTATGACCAAGGTAACCCGCTGGGCGCGCCAGAAGAATTCCAAAAGTATTCGATGACTCACCTTCGTACTCGAACGAACTTTAATTCTGGGGCCAAATCGTGAATATCATATCGACTGAATGCTGCAGCACATGCCCTGTTGACGAGATGTTGAGATGGGTCTCCGAGGGGGCGGATATTCTTGCGCTATTTGCAGGGGACACCGGACGCTGAGGTTGCGCAACTTCTCAGACTCCGGCGGAGCCTTGGATGCTCAGGTACACATTCACTGCAAGGATCGTGGCGGATCGTGGCGGATCGTGGAGGATCAGTCATGCGCACGGTGAGGGAAAATCGAAGACGAACCGTCATGGTCGAAGTACCGTCCGAGCACCTCCTGGAGATTGATGTGATCGCGCTCTCGTGAGCGACAGACTCCGGGTTCCCGTAAGTGACAACGGACTCTCGTAAGTGATGGACGGGGGAGACATGCGTTACAGCTCACGGAGGATGGTGTGCCTGACCCAGGAGAAGAAATTGGGAGTCGAGGGGGAAAGAAGGATGGCTCTTCCGCCTTGTCGCCGCCATCAAGGCGCCGACACGATATTCACGAGATAACGATCCATGCGCAGCTGCCGTATTCTGTCGTGTTGCTGAATATGACACCGTGGACATGGCCGTTAGCATTAAAGAACAGCTTCAAAGTGGTTCATACATCAGCTCCCAGTACAGTGGATCGAAGACCCGTCAGAATATGCGCCCAGCCTGACATGCCCCATGTACTACAGCAGGGAACAGTACAAAACCAGCGGAGACAAGGGGAGCACCCGGACGAGACGCAGTTTAACGGGAGAACGTAAGCTATAAAGATCAGGTTTACAGCCTATCGGAGTAACGAGTAGGATGCAGATCCGACGAGAGCCTCAGAGATATTGGCTTGAGCATATGTGCCTGTGAGTAAGATCGAGCTTCGGTCCTAAAATTATATCACCATTATATCATGTTCGCTCACCTGTGCCTCTTGCTGTTCGAACGTGCGCCGGGACCCCATCGGGCAAGTGTGTGGGGGAAGGGGGGACGGCGGGGTAAGCATGGAGCCCTCCTAGGATAAGCCACTGGGAGGAGGAACGAGGTACAGAGCTTCGACAACCACGGGTAACGTCAAGCGTGCCTTGGCCCGTCAGTGGCGGGACGTACGTCCATGCGGGGGACTCCACCACCACCACACGCCCATCCTACCCATTCACCGCCCCGACTTCTATACCGCAGAAGCGCAGGACAAACTGTGCTTCTAACAGAGCAGAACGTATGAGCCGGAGCGGACTTCGATCTCGCAGCCGGTGTTTGCGGGAA
This sequence comes from Lentinus tigrinus ALCF2SS1-7, assembly GCF_003813185.1. NCBI lineage: Eukaryota > Fungi > Basidiomycota > Agaricomycetes > Polyporales > Polyporaceae > Lentinus > Lentinus tigrinus. The sequence continues at coordinate 214,207 of NW_027137955.1, forward strand.
CAATAGCACTCACCTCGTTAAGGCCGGACTCCCGTCATCATGTAGCACAACGTCCCAGCTGCGCATGAGGATCTTGTTCGGCTCTCAGCACAGGAGATGCACAAGGGCCGCAGACGTAGTAGTTCTGTCATGACCGTCGAGAAGAGGAGTCTTGCGAGCCTAAAGCTGCGGGTGACCACATCCAGTGCACGACTGAGGTACCGCGTAGACGAGAATACATCGCAGCGACCAGATGGTCCGCTTCGGTATCGAGAGAGACAGTTCAGCCACCATTGAGTCAAGTGTCACAGCGAGATGGTGGTGGTTCGAGGGCAAGAGTAGCCGAGCGCTTATGGTGCTGCGCCACGGTCGGACAAAAACAATAGCTGCGGAGAAACATAGGCCTCGCTGTCCCGCACGACGCGGTCGAGACTGCCAGGCCTAATTAGATACATGCAAACCGATGTGGTTGACAGAGGGTGACAGCGACGAGAGCAAGGGGGGCTATAGGTCATTATAGTGAGTAGTGACTAAGAGCGATCCGACAGGGTTGTGGAGGTATATGGTACGGTATATGGAGGTTACGTATACATGGGGCATGAGGTGAGTGTAGAGCATACGTGGGATGGTGTAGAACGTAATATGGGGTCGTATGGGTCATGGTGAGTCCAAGATGCGCCGCACATGACAGCGGGTCAGAGGAATCGCGAGATTGGTTGGTTCATGTCCTGCGAAAGATCACTGTCAGTACCAGAGCAATCGCGGAGGTGAACAGAGGAGATGTGAGAGAGACGACGTACCACAGGCACAGACAGGATGATGATAAAGGGATACAGCGAAGTTACGTAGGCGCCAACGAGGCATATGCAATAGAGCGAGAGCAATGCGACGTGACATGAAATGCGAGGGAAGCGAAGTGTCAGATGGAGAGTGCAAGAAGATCAAAGAGGAAGAGGAGAGACAAGTGTGTGTGTGAGAGCATCGATAGGGGAGCATAGCAACATAGCGTATGTCGATCTGGAAAGCGTGCTGTGCGAGGATTCAGTGAGAAACAGGAAGACATAGCCGTCGAACGAAGCGGCCTTAAGGCTGGAAGGGAGCATCCTCTCTCTGAACCCAAGGTGAACCATAAGCAGTCAGACAAGATGTCAGGTGGTAGGTTCTCTTACCAAGGGTTCGCTACTTCCGAGCTGAATGCGAGGAGGGCGGGTCAGATCTCATAATCGCCCAAGTAACGAATAACGACAGTGTAACTCACCGAAGGCTCGGCTCCATTGACGATCTCGACATCAGGGATCTGGCCATGTCTCCCGGACTTGTTCCACTTCGCGATCCTCCGTTCTCCCCAGGCGTGCAGCTTCAGAGTAGTTTTCCTGTGCAGGTCGTGTCTGCGACGCCAGGTTGAGACAGAGCTCGATCCGGATGACGAGAACACGCAACACGTACCCTACAGCCTTGATCAGTTCACGGAGAGGAGGATGCGGATCGACGTCTGTCAGAATGCGTTAGTGACCAAGGTGAAAGATTGCGCTTGAAACGTATGTGAAGCGTACCGAGAACTGATATCAAAGACTATGATAGAGGGTCAATGCACATACATGAACCATGACAGCGCGATACTGACCTGAGTCATCGTCCATCCGTCCTTACTCTCCCAAGTTCGTTGAGGGTCCTGACAAGCAGCAATAGAGATCTTGACAGTAAAAGCAATGTCAGTGACGATGCATCGCGCGCAATGGAACATCACTCACAACTTGCGCGTTCATCTTCCGAGTCGTAGGCTTGCACCACCCCTCGCACGGCAGCAGGCTCTCCGGCGACGTGCTCCGAGGCATGCGAAACGCTGCCATGGCAGCGTCTCTGACCAGCGTCGTCATCAAGTTGAAATTGTGGAACGAGATCCAGCGCCGTGGCTTCCGAGCGTCCAAGAACGAGTCGTGCCGCCTGACGACTTCGAGCGTAGACGAGCGGGTGATGACGAACTGCCTGCGCTCCTTTTCGTGAGGCGGCCGGTCTTCGACGGTGATGTTACGCTTGACGAGGGTGTCTTCGCCAGTGCGCGCCCGCTCATAGATGCGCACGCTGGGCTTTTCCACAGGAGCCATCGGCGTCCTCTCGTCACGATCCTCCACTGCAACGTCATAGTTAAGCCGTCACTTCGTCTCCAGGTCAGGAGGCGAACAGCGGACTCGGAAGCGTACCTGCATTGGATACAGCTTCCGCGATGGGGATGTCTAGCCTGATGGGTTCATCCGTATACATTTCTGCAACTTGAGGACTCGCGGTGAGCTAGCCGATCTATGTAACCTCGCTCACGACATACCCAACCCATCTTTCCTCACTGACAATCATGAGTACATGAGTCCGGGCTCTGACCACACCACAAGACACTCACATACGTCGCGCCATCGGCTCTTACGGAGGTCGCGTGGGCCCCTGTTGCACCACGGGAACCACACGCTGTTGCAGGTATAATGTTCGAGGTCGAGCAGAGTACCAGAATGGCAGGAATCGAAGATGGCCGTGAGGAATGCGTCGACGGGGAGAGGCTCTACCAGAAGTTCGTTGAGGGTCTGCGGCGAAGAGATGAGGATTATTCCAACATGACATGGAGGAAACACGCACGTCATCGATGATGGTGGGGTGATTGTGGCCAGTGGGACTATAGGTAACCATAGCTGCCAGGGGTTCTCAGATGTGCGTTACGTGCGTCAATCTCGAGGATTAACTCACCCTCGTCAAGCCCATCGACCTCGGTATAGCTCGTACTGGGCATCTGGGTCGAATGGCCAGAAACTGCGAGCACAGGAGTGAGCTGTACGCGTTGATGAGCGGGTCATGGGTGCGCACAGTATAGCATGAATCGGTCCTTGGGCTGCGCGCCTTCGACGAGAGCCTTGATCTCCCGAAGCTACGCATGAGAAAGTCAACATACTATACGAGAGACGTGCAGCAAGAAGTAAAGGAAACATACAATGTTCTCCTTCGTCGGAAGGAGATGCGGGGGCGTGTCCTCATCGTCGAGCATCATTGTGATGTCGTCCTCCGCAAAGTTGTACTTGCCTTGAAGGTAACATAACAGAGGGGGAAGAGGGGGGGGCGTTGAATCGACCTCAACCGTCTAGCGTGGGGAACAGATGTGTAGATAGACTCACTGATCATGAGACTACGCCAATCGTTCCCGTCCTTGTGTGGGAAGTGCAGCTCCCGAATCCTCGGATCCACGCTGTTCTTGTACGAGATCGCGATGATCAGGCCCTTCCGGGCCGGCTTGCGGGGGCTCGCCCAGCTCTTCAGCGTGTTCAACGTCGAGGTGCGAGTCGGCCTGTGACGTAGAGAGGGCGCCATGTGCGTACTCGAGTACAGGTTGAACGGGGGTCAGGGGGGAGGAGGGTGAACAGCCGGAGGCGGCTTGTCGTGTGGGGCACGAATGAACATCGGTCGAGTGGGCCTCGAGCTTATAAACTCATCCTTGTACTATCATTCCTCGACCTTGCGACACTGCCTGGCTGTGGCGGTACCTTCCAAAGCAAAGTTCGTCTGATACAAGAAGTGGATGGGCGTGTGTGGAGAGCGGCGTGTGGCTCGAGCCGCGCATGAAACATTCCCACATAGCGAGTTGATTGACGCGAACACTGAGCGTGCACAATAAGTGTCCGCAAACACGCCAGCACGGCCGCACAACGAAGTTTGATTTCGGGAGTTTCCAAGAAGGCGGCGTGGCCACGCCTGTCAGCGAGGGCCGAGGCTACAATGAAGCACCCGCGGGCGTGCCAGATAGCTTCCAGGTTTCAGCGCTGCGCCCGAGCAGTCCGATGACCTCACCTCCTGGCCAGCCAGGTACACTGCTAGACTTGCATTCCCGACAGGCCACACGCGCTTTGCGCCGCTGGGCCGGAGGACAATCTGGAAGTACAGCCCAGCACAGTGTGGACGAGGGGTGATAGCGAGGTGGAGAGCAGCGAAGCAGGGAGCCACGAGGGATGCAGACAATCAGGCGAAGACGAGAATAGCTGGGGTCAGAGATCTGGAGATTCTGGGGACAATGTGAGCGAGGAGTCAATGTGGAAGGGACCGCGATCTGGACTTTGAATGATATAAAAACAACAGGGAAGGAGCTCACCAGAATTGAAGCCGGAAGCCTGGAAACCTGCAAATGATTGTCTGCGGCATCCACGAGAACGCCGTCGAGCAATCCAAGCTAACAGACACCGCGGTTCTGGCGTTCGAACAGATGAGCCTCACCTGGATCTCACCGCAATAAACTTCGAGGGTACACCCTGAAGGCTTCCGTGCAACACTCTCTGTCAGGCACAGCACAGCAGAACACACTGCGCAGGGCTCAGCGGGATGGCGTCGGTCGTGACCACGGTGGGCGGAGACGTCGAGAAGAAGGCGATTACGATTACATAGCGTGCTTCCGCTGACTTGAGATACGAGCAGAAGTCGCGCCAGCAGTCTAGCATGCGTGAACCCTGCCCCTGGATCGCGCAGGCGACGTTGCGAAGCCGGCTCCGTGACCATTTTGCGGCCGCATCGTCGTAGTCTGTCCGGTTCGCACGCATTCTCCAGAAGCGGCACAGCGAGTTAGACTCTATTCAGACAAGACCAGAGCACGAGTGCGCGAGTACATAGACGCAGAGCACATGCGAGACCGACCATGTAGCGACAAAGGGACAAAGGGGTAAGGTCATGATCAGCGAGGTGGTGGTGGTTCGGGAACAAGAGGGGCTGAGCGCTAAATTGGGTTCTTTGCGCAGTCAGCGTGGACAACGAGCGATTACAACAGTCAGTAGGTATGCAATAGTACATAATGTTCTAGCAGGATATAGGGTAGGACACTAGGACGCTGCAGTGGTCGTGAAGCAGCGGAGGGTCGAGTATAGTACGATGGAGGGGTGTGGTACATGACGTGGGAGAGTTACAGAACGATCGGTTGGCTCAAGTCCTAGGAACGCACCGATTAGCCCGAAACTTCAAACGAGAGCGGAGCGAAGACATACCACTCGATGCTGAGCACCCAGCTAAACCGAGATTCCGTATACAAGTAAGCTCGACATCGTGAAGGATAAAGTCGCGAGACCCACCTGAGGCTCCGGGATACTGACAAAGTCCAGATTATCCAACGCATGCTCCTGCAGCTGGCTCTGTGCGTGCGACTTCTGCACAGATCCGTACGTTTCCGTGGCGCTGCTCTGCACAGTGGAGTCGGACGCATCTCGCCGGTGGGTGATCTTGTAGTTGTTCTTCTGCCTCTGGCTCCACTGGTGTGTCCTTTGCGCGTGATCGTACATCTTGTGGCTGCGGTAGTAGGTGTCGCCGTCAGATATCTGGAACGCCAGCGGGAAAGTGCCAACTCACGTCAGCTCCTGGAGAAACTTCCCGATAGGCTGGTGCGGCTCAAGCCCTAAATACGGCAGGAGAAAAGTAAGCTCACACGCGCTCATAGCGAGATAAAGCAGCTGATGACGTACGGAGAAGCTCGATGAGCCACTGCGTGAACGAGCCCTTCTTAGACTCCCACGTGCGCTGCGAGTCTTGGCAGGAGGATATCGAGAGCTGTCAATGCCTCAGCGTCCAGATACACGGCGTGCAGAAATAGCCGCATCATGCATACCACAGAGGGCCCATCTGGCGGTCTGTCCGTCGCTTCGCAGAACCCAGAGCACGTCTTGATCGACGTCGGCGAGGAACACCGCGGCCACGCCTCGTCTTCCGCCAGCGAGACCATGCTCTGGTCGCCCTCGACGACTTGAGCAAGGCTGAGGCGGAGGGTCGGCTTGCACTGGACCGATGTGCGCCTGCTCTGGACGGAAAACTGGCGCCGCTTGCCATCGTCTGTGACGCCCACGGACGTGTTGACGACCTCCATCTGGCTCCCGCTCGTCCGTCTGCGCTGGTAGATGCGCACGCTGCAGAGCGAGTTCTCTGAAGAGCGTAGCAAGCAGTCAGTACCGACACGGACGGAGTCGAGACGTGGTGTGACGTACCTCGAGTGGGTGGGCTGGACGCGCTGTGCGCCTCGCCTTCCGCATGCGAGTGCCTCTTCGTGATGACCTTGACGCCTGACTGGCTCATGCCTATGCGTGCGATGCGTCAGCGAATCTAGATAAGTGGGGAGCCGCCGTATGAAACTGACGCTGTCCGTCCTTCCTACGAACACCGAGCCACTTCGTCATGTGCCTGCGGTTGCCAACGTCCATCCACGGATAGTACACGTTGTTGCAAAGGTAGTGGTCGAGGTCGAGCATCGTTCCCGAGTGACACGAGTCAAATATAGCAGTGAGGTGAGCGCCGACCGGAAGGGGGTCGACGAGGCCCTTGCGCAACCTGTTGTCGAGGATCATCCGGTGCTGGGTCCTCAAGCGTGGGCGCTGGGCGTGGTCGACCGGAACGAGGACTGGAACAAGATTGAAGGAAACCGAAGTAGTGTTAGTGAGAGGCCCATCAACGCTGGCGTAAGTGAAGCGTACATTCGTCAAAACCATCGTCCTCTTCGTGGGTTGTGTCCTCTATTTGACCCGAATGTCCAGAAACTGTGAAGCACTCAGCACCGTATATCACAGGAGGCGATGAAAAGATGTCGATAAATGAGGGGAGGAGGGATTTACTCACAGAAGAACACAAACCGGCTACCCTCTTGCGCGCCGCAGACGAGCTTCTTGATTTGGTAGAGCTGAAGACGTGACGCGTCATGAAGCGACTTCACCCACCACCAGAGAAGGGTACTCACGATGTTCGCTCGCGTCGGCCACAAGTTCGGCTCAATCCCCTCCTCATCCAGCATCATGACGACATTCTCCGGAAGGTAATCGTACTTGGCTGCAAACGATGGTTGGGGATTGCGTACGCCAGCAATACCAGATGGAGAACGTACAGATGAGAAGGTCCCGGAAGTCCTTCGTGTCGCTCCGTGCACGACGCAAAGGGGGGTAGTCGGAGTCGGCAGGAGCGTCGACGTAGTCGATACCGATGAGGAGGGCGAGCTTCGGAGGCGGGGCTGGGGCCGGTGCTGGGGCTGGGGCGGGAGGAGCCTCAGCCGTCGAGCGACGTGGGTTACGCACACGTATGATCTTCATCCGGGGTTATGTGGCTACGAGTGCGTGTGTGTGTGCGTGCGGGGGGGTGGGGGGGGTGGGGGGGTTTAGAGACAACTGAGCATGAAACGTAGTATGTTAGACTTCAGAGCGAGACTGGGGGGGCAAGCTTTTGTATTCCGTACCTCCGGCCGCACGATCCCCGCTAGACCAAGAACTTCAATAAGAAGAGACCACAGCAAATCGTCAATCGACAGTCGTGTGCAGCAGCTGGATCCTGGCGGTGACGGTCAAGTCCCAGAGAAGTTGAGTGGTCTGCTCACTGCCATCTGAAGACTCAGAGCACAGCCTGATGACGAGACGGGAAGAAAGCAAGCGTTAGCCAGAGTCGGAGAGGCCATCAATCAATGTCGCGGAGACAGATGGAGAATAGATCGCTATGCTGTGGCGGAGGTTCGCCTGCCCGGGCGCGCAATCCAGCGCGCGCGCCTCTTGTACCTGGTCTCTATCTTGGCTGTCTCCGGAGCTCACACTTCTTGCTTCTTTTTCCTGATACTGGATACTGGAAGACCGCTGAATTCACCGTCAGTATCACGGCGCATACCGCATACGCGTCAAGCCTGGTCAAGCGTGTTGGAAGGCGATAACGTCACGGTGCCGCTGAAGTGTTTCGGTCCAATCTCGCGAAGCCGTCCGCAACCTAGTTGGAAGGGGAAGAGTCTCCGGTGTGGGTATGGTGAGTATGCAATCAGTCAGGCCAGCGTCGTTTGTGAAGTGCATCAGTGCCCTCGGACCATCTCTGAGCGTACTTTGTCAGTATCATCATATCGCGGCGTCGTGTATCGTAGCAGTGCACGGTTGTGGGTGCCATGTCGACTCCAATGAAGACAGTTTTGCACAAATCGCGGCCAATGTTATCACATACATCGCACGCATGCCTGCAAGTCGATGCGAGGTTTGTCCGCTTGCGATCGGACACAGACCGCCCAAGTGCCGGTATTACCTAGAAGCCCTCCCTGGTAACTTGTCTGTACGGCCGGATTGGCGAGGCTGTGCGCCGGTCCCCAGCGCAAACTTCCCGAACTTCGCTAGCTCTCCTAGGGCTTCGCGTACCACATCGACGATCGGGCCACAGGGCCAGCCAGGACGGCGTGGCAGGGGCAGCAACGGTGCGTCATATTTGCGAGCGTATACTGGCTCCGATCTTGCTGACACTGTCTCGAACATCGCCAGGCATTCTTCAGCTGTCAGCAAGGGACCTTTTCTGGCGCAGGAACCCCTTTTGTTACTGTCAACGCGATGCTTGGAAACAGCACCCGTAGTCCCTCACCGCCTTCATTGTGTCTACATGATTTGTGGTCCCCGTCCGCGCTTTTATCACCTACAGCAGGCGTCCTTAGGCTCTCGCGCGCGAGGACAAGGTTCTCCAGCACGGCCTTGCATACGCTGATCCAGACCAACTTCTCGTCCAAGGCCCCAATGCGCCTCCCACCGACCTGCGACTCCCACCGGCCTGCGACTCCCACCGGCCTGCGACTCCACGCCGCCTTCGACGTCCGCCCTCTAGTCAGCAGCCCTCCTGGGCAGCGCAGATCCCATGAGCGCGACCGCCTGCATCCTTGTCCTCTTCTTCGCAAACTCTATGTCTTACTGGTCCTGCAGCGCTCCGTCTGCAGGCTATGTAGGCCGTACTGTTTCGTGACGGGTATGTACACTGAACGGCCCCAGGCGGTGCTGCGAGTACCCCACACGAATCCTCGATCGAACCAACCCTCGCGTGTAGCTCCACCCTTCCTGGGGGTTCTCAGGGCGTCCTATGTCCGACGCATCGTCCGGTGCCTGACGCATCGCAAGTCCACAACTCGAGCTGCGAGCATGATCGGGACGACACGCCAGCACGGATTTGGAAATTCGTACGTGCCAGGCTCGGTGACACCCCGAGGCTTCCTCCAAGAAGCCATAGGCCAAGGCTATGCTCCAGCCTATCACGACCTGTCGCTTGGCACACCCGCATCCCCCCAGCCTCGCGCACGCATGCTCCGAGCGTGTTTGTGTGGCCCCGGGCGCGTCTCGCGAGTCGCCGCACCTACCATCCACGATCTATCAGCGACAGAAACAGGAAGATCAGCAGTCGGGCTATCCGTCACCGCTCTCACAGTCAGCGTGGAGGGAAAGGCTGGCCGCAGGCACAGGCCGAGTCTATAGCTACGTCCGCGCCTCGGCACCCTGCACGTCAACTGGCGTCTTTTGTGGTTCGTATCACTCATTCCTGTATGGCAGGACGATGTCGGTGGGCTCGCAGGACCGAGTACTGAATGCTTGTCTTCTGGCAGCATTGGTAAGCTGAATGCTCCCGAGGCCCAACCCCCAACCTTGGCCCTGCAAGAACAAGGGTCCGCAGCAAATGTGCCTCCCGAGCGTGGCTCAGCCCGTCGCCGCTCAGCGCTCGGTCCCCGTCCGAGTACTACTAAGCCAGTCGGGGACAAAGTGTGGCTGAACCACAATCAGGCCCAAGGACGTTACGAGAACCCGAAGCGCCACGCTGCGTCCTCAGTACAAGCTAGAGCCTTACGCTAGCGGCAATCCTACGTACCTGCCATATTCGACGGCGCCGCTTCGGACCTCCGAGCCGGGTATGTACTACACTGGCAGGACCCGAGTGCAGCTCCCATGCACGCTCGCGTACGGCATGTGAGCTTGCTCGTCTCAATTGGCTTCTTCGTGCTTCTTTTGATGACGTCTCCCCCCTTAGGCCCCCCTCGTACAGTAACATCGTGCATCCCTCGGCGCTCGCGCTGGCGTTCCGCGTCTTCCACCCGAGCCTTCTACCGTACGTAGCTCATGCTCAAGGCCAAAGCCGAAGTCGGAGTCGGAGTCGGAACCGTGCTCTCGCCATGCTCCGTCCGGCGTGCTTCTAGCTTCTAGCTTCTCGCTTCTCGTTTCGAGCGGGTCGTACCTGGAGGCTCAATTTACGTACGTCTTTGCGCCGCTCCCGCGGAGGAAGAGTCGCAGCGTGAACGTGCGCTCGCAGGACATCCTCCGGGTCGCATGCACCCAGCCAATTCAAAACCAGTCACGACCATGGCAGAACCCAATTGCAAGGACGCGGCGGGGCTGAAACGTGGAAGTTCCATGCCACACCACACCAGGACCAGGACCCAGCCAGGTACACGTCCGCCGGCACGCGGCCCCTCTGACGCGGGGAATCCTACCTGCCACCTGCCATCGCGAGTCTCCGTGCTGTGCTGCGAGGCTCGAGCGCAGACGATCTAGAAGTAGAAGATGTTGTTGGTAGACGGGAACGCTCACCCCGCGCACGCCGTCTTCCTAAGCTTAGCTTCCGTAGGTTGACAGCGCCGCTCACGAAAACAGACGCAGACAAATCGCACCCGCGGCGGTTCCCGACCGCAGCGCCTGCCCCCTTCCTTGCAGGTAATCCTTTGCAGGTAATCCTTTGACAGAACCCTAGGACGTCTCCAAGGTTCATTGACGTGCGCTGCGCGTCCCGACCCACGCACTCCGCCTCCCCCCGCCCCGGGGTCCCTGTGTCCCCTTCGCCGCCGCTGCGCGTTGGAACGTTGAACGTTGAACGCTCTATCTCCCCCATGCGCCCCACACTCGTACGAATTCCGAAACGCGAATCGTGGTGGAATCCACCAGGTACCGCGCTTCCGCGCATACTTCCCTGCCTCCCACCACCTCGGACAAACTGCAAAACTGCAAGGCACCGACCGGCGAGCACCCCCCCCCCCCAAACTAATGTGATGACGTCGTCCATCCACGAGCGGGTTCGCAACACGTGTGCATCGTGGCATCGTGGCATCGTGGCGAGCACAGCACCAGGCTGCAGCACCCCCCTCCCCCTCTTTCGTTTCCCCCCCCCCTTTTCCCGCGGAGGCCTGATCGATGTCGATGATCATCCCTCCCACCCATCCCCCCATCCATCCACCCATCTACCCAACACACCGACAACTCGGAATCGCCGTCGCGTGCACCGCGCAGTGCGTCATCGCGATGAACATGAACACGAGGCGGTGGGTGGTGCCAACGTCCGCCGTCCGACGGTCAACAAGCTTTGTTCGAAGTCTCTGCCTCACCTTGCAGACAAAAAGACCGCGCGCGGTGTGCTGCGGTAGAGCTCCGTGTTGGCATGCATCGTGTATCGTGTATCGTGGGCGTCGGGGCTCGAGACTCGAGACTCGAGACTCGAGACGGGCACGCACTTCGCATGCAGGCGGCACGCAATCTTTTGTCTCTGTTCTCTGCTGCTTTGTTCGCCTCGCCCTCGGTCTGCTGGCGTGTTTCCGTGTCGGCACGTTGGTGGGCGGAAGGGGTAGCTAAGCCTCAAAACTATAGACTGTAGCCTATAGCCTATAGTACCTCTTGACAATTGTATCCACCCCCAGTACTATAGCAATAAGTAACCAAGGTGTTGAGGGGAGGGTGACGCGTCCATTCACGACACGACGCGACGCGCGCGCGTCGCCACGCTGCACGCAGGTATGTATGACGCGTTGTCCGCATTAGGCAGCTCTATAGCCATATACGGATATACGAGCAACGAGGCATGAGGCTATGAACCATCTGCCAATCAGAGTTGCGCTATTTCTGCTGCCAGCAGCCAGTCGCGGTACATCGTAACGTCGTCGTCCGACTCGCTTCGGCCGACTCGAAAGTCGCGGTGCGCGGGGGGCGGTGCGCAGGGCACGGCCTCAGTTGTAACTTGTAAGGTAGCAACGACGGCGGTGGGCACAGGCCTCTGGGAACACTGGATGGGAGATCGCTCTGAACTCAATCACGCGCAAGGGTACTGGGCGATGCTAGATGTCAAATAGTGATGATACTATTCCATTGTGCAATGTTTGTGGGATTTAGAAAGTAATGATGCAGATGTGCGCGGAATCGTGCGACGGTCGTCAGGAAACGTTACAAGTCAAGTCGGTCGAGTCTGGACAAATCGAATGTCATGCATATGGTGGGGAGATGGGTAGATGGGAAATAGGATGGGCGATGGGATGGGCAGATGGGTAGATGGGAACTAGTCGTGTGAGGGTCTGGTGTACATTTGGAATTATTCGTCTATGCGCGCAGGGAGATACGTAGGACGTAGGAGGGAGATGGGGAGATGAGACTCGAGACTCGAGAGAAATGTATGTATGAATAAGGTGTTACAGTGCTGCGTATTCTGATTTGTTGTCGTTATGGCGTCAGGGGAGAAGTCGTGCGAAGCGTGAAAGTCGGATGGGAATCGGAGTCGGAATCGGGAGGATGGGGGAGAAAGGTAGGAAGGGGCTCGGGAGTAGGAGGGTATCGAAGCCGGGTATGTGCGTCGGGGAGGGGGGGGGGGGGTACATATACTATACATAGGGCAGTCCGATGTTTTCTTCGATTATAGTGTGCTGCGAAGTCCGTATATGCGAGAGCGGGGGCGATAGCGACGAAAGCGAGGTGGCGGGGCGCGCAGTGGCGACCACCGCGGGGTATGGGCAGATGATGATGATGGATCGAAGAGGGAGAAGAAGAGCGACCGCGCAGCGTCCACTCACGGCTTGGCAGTGTGCAGCATCCAGACTGCGCCGTGCGGGAGGCGCTTGGCGGGGAGCCCGCCCTGGACGAGCGACATCCCGTAGAACGCGCGGTGGTCGCGGAGGAAGTCGACGCGCTTGATGCCCTTGGCCTTCTCCGCGTCGCGGTCGCGGGGGTCGCCGACGCGGCGGTAGCGGCGGACGTACGCGTCGTGCACGCGGTCGCGCCCCGCGGCGTCGAGCACGCCGAGCTCGGGCTCGGTCACCCCGAGGCGGAGGGTGCGGTAGAGGGTGTGCAGGACGTCGCCGACGGTGACGTAGGGCGCGGCCCAGATTGCGCCCCGGGTGGGCGTCACGGTGATCGTCCAGGGGAGGTGGGTGCAGATGATGGCGAGGGACTGCATCGGGGGGTTCGTCGCGGGCTCGGAGACGATGGTGTCGGTGAGCCGCGGGGGGTAACGCGCGAGATGCGCGTGCGAGGACTCGGCGGGGAGGGACATGTCCCAGTCGAGGGGGGTGTAGCCGTCGGTTGCGGCGAGCAGCGGGTGCAATTGGATGTGCGCGGGCAGCGTACCGAGGTATGGTGAGGACAGCGAGGACTTGGTCGACGCTGGTGGTGAGTACCACACCGGTGGGGGCGTCGCGGGACCCGAGGAGGACGAGAGGGTCGATGCGGAGAAGGTCGAGGAGGGCGTGGAGGGCCCGTCGACGAAGTGGACGTGCTTGCCGGGCATCGCGATGAGGGGTGCCGGGTAGTAGTAGTAGTAGAGGGCGGGGAACGCTGGGTACGTTGTGGCGAGTGGTTGTGGTAGGAGGAGGACGAGCTGGTGCGGGGGAAGTGGTCGAAGTTGTGAAGGGAGGTGACGGATGGCGGGAGCGTATAAGTACAGAGGCGGGGGAAGAAGTTGGCGCGCTGACGACGCTGCGGAAGCGAAATGGAGACAGGATGGATCGCCCCGAAGTCCTCCTCCCGCCTGTGCAGCTCATAGCTTGTGGTCGCCGACGCTGCCAGACCAGAAAGTACTCACCGTGAGTCAGAGTGAGGCAGCGCATGCGCACATTCCATTCGAACCCCGATGTCCTTCCCCGCCACAGATCCTAGGACACGCGTGACCGCCAATGTCGCTCTACCAGGCAACTTGTGAAGATCCCCCCTCGATACAGCTGCCATACGAGGAAGGTGGTGGTTGCAAAAGGCAACTTATGACTGCCGCCCGACAAACACCGCATCACCACAACCCACAGCCTCCCGGCCCAGCGCCGCCTCGGACTCTTTCCTTCCCAGCCGCGCCGCCCTCGTACAAGCTTCGTCGGCCACGTACCTTCTCTCTCTCCTTTCCTGGAAAACCAGCTTGACTTTCTATACCAGTCTGCTGCCTTATCGTGCGCAATCGCGCCCGACATACGTGGCTCCGGCCTCATCGGAGTGGCACTCCTCAGTCCAACGCACGACCCAGAGTGCTCCCCACGTATACGGTCCGATTAGTCTCCCACAGCTCCGCCCTATCAAATTCAAAGTACGAAGAACACTGCGTCCGCGGTGACTCCTTGAATATCTCTGCGGCCGCCCCCTGAAACAGGCCTGCCTGCCCGGGCGCGGCGGTCCGCAGCCTAGCTTCGCACTCTGGGCGAGCGCATCTTGGTATCCAGCAGCTTAACCTTGTACGAGGATTGGGTCCGGCTGCCCAGCGCTGCGGCTCGAGCAAACCGTCACGGATGCCAGCAAGCGACTCAGCGAGCACCAAGATCTCAGCTCAGCGTCTACACATATGCTTGATTGCATATCCATGTGCACCGCGTCCGCACCGGACGTCTGTCAATGATGGGCGTCCCTGCCCCCCCACACTCCGCTTCCCAGGGCCACGTTGATCCCAGATACGTTGCTGTGCGCTGCACCGCGCAGTGGGTCACCGTCTCCTGAATTTGGTCTCCACGACGATCCACACGTCCGTCCTTTGACCGCGGACCACTGGTCACTGGTCAGTGCATCTACGGTCTAGAATCTACCATCCAGATCACGACCAAATACGTTCGAGCTTAACTCTGATGGCGTCCCGGGGACTGTACACTGCTCCCCGACACCTTCTGCGGCCCGCGATATCTCTCCAGACCACACTACTCGATAACTCAGTCCACTTCGGCTTGGAGGTGGAACTTGGACCTTGGAACTTAGACCTTGGATGCTGTGGAAGCCAGACAGACCCCATCGGGACTCGGGACTCGGGATGCGATGCACGGCGGGCGCCCGCTCAAAATCCGAGGCAAGAAATCTTCATGTTTTCCTCCACGGAGGCGGACTGTCGCGGACATTTAAGTCAGATTTTGGTGCCTCGAAAAGGTCGCATCCTAGAGCCATGTACGGAATATTTTGTCCTGCCGAAAACGCGGCCTTTGACGAACATGATTGGGTGCCAGAAAAGTCCTGAAAGGGCGATCTTTCAGTGAAATTTCTCGTGCACCCCGAGAAAGATGTCCTTTGTCTGCCATGACCTCGTGATATCATGAAACTTTCCAGTCGGACCAGAACCGGGGACAAAGCTCACCTAATCCGGGTATCCTTTGCGGGGCTGTGAAGTCGGCGAGAAAGGTGAAATTTCCGGATGCACGAAATGGCAGCAGAATGACCCACAAAGGCCGTCTTTCCTGGTCCTTTCCTGGTCATACCTCGAGGCAGGAAAGCCATCCTTTTCTGCAACCAGAAAGTTTCGCCGAGAAAGGTGAACTTTTCCGGCCCAAGAAACGACAAAGAACGGTGAGATTTCTGGTATCCAGAAATCCCGTCAAAATCTTCAAACCACACCACACCACTCGGCAACACTCTGCTCGACACGGCAACACCCAACACGGCCGAGCTCGTCGCCGCTCCACGAGGCAACCACCCTCGGAGTCACCGCGCCGCTATCCGCCAACGGGCGACTCACCGCTTTGCCCGACACCGCCCGACCTGATACTGACCGCCTCACGACACACAGCAAGCCATCCCGAACCGCCGCTCCGCATCACGAGGACACCCGCCACCGCAACACGAGGCGGATACTCTATCCGACTCCCTCCCGACGCCATCCCGACACCTCTCAGCGCCATACCTTGAGGCGCTGTCCAAGCAACCTATCCGACAAGGTGCGCACACGAGGCTCACACATGACTTTGCAGCCGCTCCCCGACCCACCTCGACGTCGTAACACGAGGCTTGTGCCTCTCGCACCTCACCGCGCCGGCCCACGCAATGACAAAGCTGAGACACGAGGCTGCCGTCCTCATAAAGCACTACTCGACACTGACACTGATACACGAGGCTCTTGCAGCCACTCCCCGCCACACTTCCCGACTGCCTTGCGTCGGGACGTCGGGACGTCGGGGCCATAACACATGGCTTGCGCCTCTCGCGCCGCCGCCCCGCACAATGACAATTGTTTTCTCCCCGACACGGGGCTCTTCTATCCGATGACGCCCTACCGCTCCCCGCCACACTATGTGCGCTGATCCTTGAACGCCGCAACACGCCGCTTCTAACCACGCCGCTCTCGTCGTCGTGACATGAGGTCAGCGCCATTTGCGGGTAGAATCTCATTCCGCGCGTCGCAACACGACGCTGCGACGCCGCAACACGACGCTGTGCCGCTGCGACGCCGCAACACAAGGCTGGGAGGCTCCAACACAACACTGTCATCACACCGTACTTGGTTGCCTCCGCCTCAACGCTCGACTCCAACAGACGACGACTCCGAGCCGCTCCCCGCGACGAAGTCATGACCGATGACTCCGCACCGCTCTGAGTACGATGTGAGGCACGAAGTTCTCAGACGACGCATGTCACGATCGCCGTCTCGATGCCTCGACGCCTGGAAGCGGCGACCGTGACATGTTCGTCTCTGAAAGGATCCTGAGAGCATGAGCGACTTACCGAACAGCGTATCTGCTCCAACACCTGGCACAGGGCACAAGAAGACGTACGATTGTGGACTGAGGACATAGGGATACACACAAGACCGGCGCCGTTGGGTGCGTCAAAAACCTCACCAGGAGGGAAAAAGCTACCAACGGCGACTCAGGGTATAACTGAAGGGTATAACTGACGAATTGCAGCTGCCTAAGTCCTGCTGCTACCTTGAGTGAAAGCAGATTTCCGCCGCCGAATGGTGAAGTCGTAGTCGCTCTCGATAACTTGAAGATCGCGATACTCGTGGCGCTTCAGTGTTGACAGCCAGTTCGAGTTGTAACAATTGCGCCAGAGGCCGATGGCTGGGGTGCCAAGGGTTGAGAGTAGGGGTGTAGTGGTGACACGTTCTCGGGGAGCGCTACCGCCTGCGCGACGCCTTGCAGGAGAGGTCTCCCATTCGTCGATGTACTCCTTGTCGAGGGCACGAAGGAAGTCCCTGAGCTTTTCGCTCATCCACTCAGAGAGAACGATACGGAATCGGCAGGCGCGCGACCGTTTCCGCGGCAAATCAACATCCGTTTCGTCTTCGCTGTGATTGACCGGGGTGAGCCTGACGATGAGCTCGAGATGCTCGTCGTATTCATGGTTGACGACGACCCAGACACGGATGGAATGCAGCTAGGGACATGGTTTAGAGAAACTCCAAGAAGATGCGGTGTACTATACTCACTGTCGTACGGCGGGATCGTGCGCGTGCCTTTCTGGCTTCCTCCTCTTCAGCGTCGGACGAGATCGGGTTATTGATCCTACGAATCTTCGCGCGACAGTGCTCCATGTGAGAATCCAACGCAGCTCCGATGTGATAGGCCGTCCTGTAACGCTCGGGGAAGGCAAACTTATCCTGCTTGTATGCCCCACCATTGAGTGCGTGGAGCAGATGACGGATGAAGTAGTCCCGAGCATCGATATTGAAAGCATGTTTCGCCCAGGCCCTCGAGAAGTCGACGCGGAAGTTGTTGGGATTGAAGTAGTCCTTGTTCGCTGGCCACTTGTCGTAAGCAGCAAGCTCAGCAGCAGTGAGAGGTTCGCATCGATGTGCCATCTGTTCGAACGACTTCACGCGCATGAGCTTCATGAGATGCAAACGGACGACCCGTTGGGCGCGATTGAGGTACTCTAGCTCCACCCCAGTCTGGGCCTCCTGCTCCGCGGCTGTTCGAGGCCTCCCGTCCCGGGTCGGAGGATATTCGATACGAGACTTCTTCGACCGAGATGCCTTGGGAGCGCGGGATTTCTTGAACTGCTTCCTCGCCTGGACGACAGGAGCAGTGCCGTACTCAATGCGAGATATGCGCACGTCCATCTTATCCATACGAGTGATCATTGCGTCACTACCATGCAGTGAGGTGATGAGCGAGCTGAGCATGCAGGAGAGAGATAAATGATGCATACTTGTGCTCCTTATTCTCTGCCCTCATCTCGTTCACTTGGTCGAGAAGATGGAAACCAAGTTCTCCATCTTCAATGGTATGGGAGGCCTTCGCCTTCGCCTTCCCCTAGCGAAACAGTTCAGTTGAAGTATGGTTGATTCAAAACGTGACTTGCCTTCACGTTAGCATGAGGTTCCATCTCTTCGTCCTCGTCATCGGCGTCGTCGTCCTCTCGTCGTCCTCTATAGGCCCGCTTCTTGCCATCAGTCATGTCGTCCGCATCATCATCGAACTCTTGGTCAGAGATCTCATCGTCATCCTCAGCGTTCTCACGGCCAGTGAACGCGGATCTCGATCGTGATCTACCGTCCAAGTTGATACGCTCTTGGCTTTCCTGGCGACGAGGAGCCTGACCTCCTTCAGCAGGTGCCCGAACGCCACCTTGCTCTTGTGGGCGCTGAGGTGCATGCCCTTGTTGGGGTTGAGGCGCGAGCCCACCGGGCTGAGGAGCGTAACCGGGTTGAGGAGCGTAACCGGGTTGAGGAGCGTAGCCGGGCTGAGGAGCGTAGCCGGGCTGAGGAGCGTAGCCGGGCTGAGGAGCGTAGCCGGGCTGAGGTGCGTAGCCGGGCTGAGGTGCGTAACCGGGCTGAGGTGCGTAACCGGTTTGAGGAGCGTAGCCGGGCTGAGGAGCGTACCCGGGCTGAGGAGCGTACCCGGGCTGAGGAGCGTACCCGGGGGGCTGAGGAGCGTACCCGGGGGGCTGAGGAGCGTACCCGGCAGGCTGAGGAGCGAACCCGGCGGGCTGAGGAGCGAACCCGGCGGGCTGAGGAGCGAACCCGGCGGGCTGAGGCTGAGGAGCGCCGCCTTGCTGAGGAGCGAACCCGGGCTGAGGAGCGAACCCACCGTGCTGAGGAGCGAACCCGGCAGGCTGAGGCTGAGGAGCGCCGCCTTGCTGAGGAGCGAACCCGGGCTGAGGAGCGAACCCGGGCTGAGGAGCGAACCCGGGCTGAGGAGCGAACCCGGGCTGAGGAGCGGACCCACCGTGCTGAGGAGCGCCGCCTTGCTGAGGAGCGCTGCCTTGCTGAGGAGCGCCGCCTTGCTGAGGAGCGCCGCCTTGCTGAGGAGCGCCGCCTTGCTGAGGAGCGACCCCGGGTTGAACGACGTATCCAGGCTGAGAGGCATGCCCTGGCTGGGGCGCGAACCCGGGAGGCATAACTTGAAAATCGTAGAAGAGCGGTTGCCCAAACTGTGCCGGTTGGCGTTGCTCGGGATTGGAAGGAGCACCTTCAGGGACTGGAAGAGGCGGTAGCTGGTAGCTCGTTAGTATAGATTGCACTAGAGACCATGCTGAACAGGGATACTCACAGCTGCCTTGAGCTTCCTGATGTTCGCTTCCCTCACAACCGAAGACGACTTGCGACGAGAAGCTGGACGGGATGCGATGAGATCCTGCAGCTCCAGAGACGGTGCCGATGACTGCTTTCACATGAGTATGTGCAAGTGAGATGGTAGAGTCGAAGCGACATACCTTGTCAGCAGTCTTGGTCGACTTGCTGTTGTCGAAGACTCCCGCATAGAGATTGCGGCGCTTCCTGGCATTCGAGGCTTCGCCTGCAGGTGGAGTCTCTGTTTCTTGGCCAGTTTGGGTGTCCGTAGCGTCTGTCATCGGGGTGTCCATCTCGCCGGATATGTCAGCGCTCCCGGTCGAGTCGTCAGAGGAAGTGTTGTGTGGCGCAGGTGTCGCTTCGGAAGGTGGTGGTTGCGCAGGGGTCGTCGAAGGTCCTGGTCCAGCGAAGGTCATGCTAGAAGGTGGTGGTCCAGCAGGGGTCGTAGAAGATGTCGGTCCGACAGCAGGCCCATGCCTAACAGGGGTGGATGGGGGTGCATCCAGAGGAAAGCCACCCGGAGGAACGTCTGGTTCAGGCGACATACTGCGCTGGAACTCTTGTAGATACGTGGTGGGATGTTGTGTAGTGGAGTGGAGTATAGCGTCGTCGGAACTTGACTTGGCTTTATCATCGTGACATAACAAAGGCTATTCCGACCGTAGTGGCGCACCGTGCACATCACTACAAAGCAAGGTTAGCGATGATGCCAGAGAATGAGACGCACCGCGACGATTCCACCACTTCACACCTTCACAATCTCGGAAAATACAATGTTTCAGATACACACGAAGATTACTATACATGCTCAACTCTTCGGTATGCTGTCAGCACTGCGGTATTCCGACCCGTAGAGAACCTAGAGGACTCACCCGATCCAATGAACGAACCACGATGCACTCCTGCCCAATCTCCGCAGGTGTGTAAATGAGAGCGGCGAAATGGCAGGTTATATCCTGCATCCGGAGTACGTGTCGGTCACCTGTGTACTCGTTATAACACAGCCAGGTCGGGACGTCCGGGAACTTGCGATAAGGGTCAAGCCCTTGGTGAACTGGAGAGAGTGCGCGAAACTCCTCCACTACGAAGAAAGGCTCGACGACGTCCCGGCCAGCATCCTCGGTACGCGTGTGGTAGAATATTTCGCGGATTTGACCCGCGACAAGCTTCGGAACACCATTCACAACTCGAGAGAACAGAATGAAGGAGTTCCTCTTGCTACCCGCGGACGTGCCGTAGGTGATCGCGTCGCGCTGTATACTGCGCACAAACTCGGCGGTAGGTGAGAGATACCGGTGAGCGCCGATAGCACCCTCGTGAAACGAGCCGAAACGAGTTGATGACGACTCGTTCACCAGTCCGAGCAAGGCGTCATAGGTGTCGTGAGGAAGATCGCGCTCGTTCTTCGATGGTCTTCGCACCGTCGTCTCAGACTCGTCGTTCGCTAGGGTTGAGAGTATGTTCTCCGTGCGAGCAGTGCCCTTGCGATTGGAGTTGAAAGCGTTGCGGAAGGCTTGTAGCATGTCGCCGAATTCTTCGAAGGCGGGCCAGTGTGATACCTCCGTCAACCATCGAAGCGTGGCACCGATATAGAAATATCGGATGAAGGTGAGGGCCATTTCGGCTACAGATCGTTAGCACAGGAACATCGTGGAACTGCAATACTGCTCACCTGGTTTCTGATTGGTTTTCAACCTCTGCAGTAGGCCGTTGTAACGTTCGAATGGGAAGGCCCACCATCCATGAGTCGGGCCGAAGAGGAGTAGACACTCCTTCAGATGAAGGGAGAGATGGTGGTTTGAGACGAGATCGACCTTGTAAATCGACCGTATACCACGCAGGTACGTCTCCATATGTGTCTCAAATGTGATCGCACGCGCAGCATTCATTGAACGCCGAGTCGCGAAGTCGACTGCAGCCACCAAGTGCATGAAGTTCTCGAGAACCTCGAACTCTTCTGGCGAAGATGAAGGCGATCCCCAAAGGCGAACCAGAGTGATGACCATGGAGGTGGTGCACAGAGTGCGCCAGTGATCGGCCTTCAGCTTGCCGTGAGAAGCGTCACCAATGTTTGAGGGCGGCTTCTCCAGCCAAGATGGAAGGAACATCTGACGAATATCGCTGCGCAGCTGGTCCAGAACCGGACGCGTGAAGATCTCATTCAGTGGGTTTATCTCGTCGATGGGAAGGTAGAAGGTGGAACTGGACTTGGGCATGGGAGGCGGAAGCTTGAACGCTTGGATGCCGACGTGTTTTACCTGAGCAGGCAATTCAGTATCATCGGTGAAGCAATGAGCTAGATAGGCAACTAACCCGTTCCAACAGCGCGTTGGCGTAGCCCTCCCTGGTAGATTTGGCGGGAACATCGAGCTCGTTGTAGCGCG